>NC_141021.1:887500-895000 GCF_052040795.2 Danio rerio | reverse complement strand
ATGGAGAGCAGATTTTTTCAACAGATTTCTAATCATAATAGTTTTAATAACTCATCTCTAATAACTGATTTATTTTATCTTTGTTATGATGACAGTAAATAATATTAGACTAGATATTCTTCAAGACACTAGTATTCAGCTTAAAGTGACATGTAAAGGCTTCACTAGGGTAATTCAGTTAATTAGGCAGGTTAGGGTAATTAGGCAAGTATAGTATAGAGATGGTTTGTTCTGGAGACGATTGAAAAAAAATTGCTTAAAGGGGCTAATAATATTGACCTTAAAATGGTGTTTAAAAAATTAATAACTGCTTTTATTCTAGCCGAAATAAAACAAATAAGACTTTCTCCAGAAGAAAAAATATTATCAGACATACTGTGAAAAAAAATCCTTGCTCTGTTTAACATCATTTGGGAAATATTTAATAAAGAATTTAAAAAAATCAAAGGGGGGGGTGAATAATTCTGACTTCAATATACTGTGCAGTTCCCTACAGCAGAGAATGATAGCGTTTTAAAGGTTTGCACTGATTTTATCAGATGAATGAACCTCTCTGGGTGCCGGTCAGAGCACAGACATTATTAAAGGATGAGGATTCAGGTGGCCAGATTGATGGATTGTAGTTCAATGACACCTCCAATAAACATCTGCAGCAAATGACTAATATCGACAGGATTAGATGTCCTTGATCAGCTTCAACAGGCAGTAAGTGAGCAGCAGACAGCGGTTAATTGACTCTAAAGACCGCAATGGCGGATAACATTGCTGCGATGCCAGAATAACGCCCCATTCATACGGAGCTTCAGCGTCAACGCTTGACTGAAGGCGTGTCTGAAGTTGGGGCTGAAGTGATCGTCAAAGCAGCGTCAGCCAATGAAATTCAGTCAGCAATAGGCCACTGTCTAGCTCACAGGTGTCAAACTCAGTTCCAAAAGGGCCGCAGCTCTGCACAGTTTAGTTCCAACCCAAATTAAACACACCTGATCAAACTAATTGAGTTTTTCAGGCTTGTTTGAAACCTACAGGTAAGTGTGTTGGAGCAGGGTTGGAACTAAACTGTGCAGGGCTTCGGCCCTCCAGGAATTGAGTTTGACACCCCTGGTCTAGCTGGTGTATTTGCATACAGCAGTCTGATTGGCTGACGCTTCCATCAGCGCTTGAAAAGTTAAGCTAGTCCCAACTTCTGCTGCGAGCAACGCCTCTGAAGCGGCGCCGATGAATCCACAATGCAGTTCGGCAACGCCTGACGTCACCCATTCAAAGTGAATGGGAAGCATTGATGCTGACGCCCCGTGTGAATGGGGCGTAAAAGTCTCCTCTCAAATGAGCCTTTGCAACAGATAGTAACACTTTAGATTAGGTCACAATTCATGCTATTTACGACCGGCTCATTACTATTCAGACATGAACTGTTCAGTAGTTATGAAGTATGATCTTATTATGCATCCCTAATAGTACGCTGTAAAAAAATATCTGTTAAGGGGGCTGCATGAGTGTTTGACTTTTCTAAAGCATAAAAACAGCATCGTATGTTTGCAGATATGTCAGAAACATGCTCAGTGAACATTCCAGTTTATCTGAAACACAATGCTGAAGTCAGATATTCTGCATGTGCAGGGGCGCAACTGCACATTTACTGATGGGTATGCGGCTTCAACTTTTGCGCGCCCCCCTTTCAATCCAACTATATTTTATAAACAGGCAAGTGATAAAATGTGGAAAATATTTCCATCAATAAATTAAAGATATTTTTTCATAAAGATATCAATATGCTTCAAAAAAATACAGTTTCGCATTTCTGAACACAACTGAAATAGTATGAAGTAGTACATTAAGCATGTTAGGTTGCAAAGAAATGCATCTCATACCACCCCAAATTTCTTCTCAATTAAATTTTCCCTCACTAAATGATTATAGCACCTTGACTAGCCTTGCTTTTGGACTTTTTGCACTACATTTGTCAAAACAAAATGATAGACATGGGAGTTCTAAAGGGCAAAAGAACATTGCAATTACTTCTCACATGCATACTGTGAGAAGTGTAAGGTCTGTCTTTGCAAGAACAATTGACTGAAACTGCTAAAAGTGAAATAAAAAAGACTGTCAAATGTTTAGTGTAAAAAAAAAACAGAAACAAACAAATGTTCTGTTTAATTGAAATGTTCTAACTTTGTTTGTAGCTAAAATTAAAATAGTTTTAATCTAAGAAGTTACCAAAAGGCCTGATGAATCAATATGATGCATAATAAATTCATAAAAACATGTATATGGTATGAAAAATGGGGGTGGGGGGGTGTTGGGTGGAATGATTTTTTAATTTAATAAAATACAATATTATACGCGTATAAAAATGCTAAATAAACATTTTTAACAAATATATATATATATATATATATAATTTAAAACTTTTAATATGGATAATTTTAAAAATAGTTTTGGCACAATGGCGCCCCCCATGTGTGGCGCCCCTATGCGCCGCATATACTGCATACCCCCTTTTTGCGCCACTGTGCATGTGCATTACGTGCCGGAAGGTTGTCTTTGTTTTGGTTATTTTAACCCACCCAATGCCAGTTCAGCCTATTGTATTTCAGCAGCCGGGTTGCCAGATGGTGGAAAACAGCGTATTTCATTAATTCATTCAGTCAGAAAGGCTCTAAAAGCATGTGTTCGTGACTGAAATGCGCCCTCTGGTGGACAGTGGCAGACTCTGAAATGAGATGCAGATTCAGAGTTCCACATGAGGTTATTAATTAGCGAATAATATTAATATTACGAGTGTGAACATTAGGTGAGCAGGTTACATTTTAACCCTGTGTCGTAACAACACATGATGAGATACGCAGTGATGAGCAGTTTGGCTGTTTACAGCAGATGAAACAGGACAGAAGTGTAAACACAGCCATTCAGAGTACAGAATAGTGCACTCACTGCACTCCAGCACAATGCTGAGCTTTATAATCTAATGAACACATATTTAAGCTCTTTAACATGACTAAATATAGATGCTGAATCACTGATATGTGTTGGTTTGCTCCAGGCACGTGCAGTGGCCTAGCGGACGGGCCCGCAGGGCACGCATCGTGGGGGGGCCTCGTGTGATTAAGGAGCCCCGGGTCGTCGCGATTTAAAATAATTGAAAATCCGGCAACCGCAATAATCAAACTCTTGGGAACAACTGTGGTTGGAACCCAAGTTCACAGGTCTGTGTTCTCTGAACACCTCTCAAGCGGTGGACTACTTCATTCTGATTGCTTGCCGCCGAACCGCGTCATAGCTCATACCATAAAGTTGACTTGATTTCAACTCTCCTTGACGCTCACACCGGAGAAGACGCGCTGCGCTGTTTCTCGCCGCCTGTTCTCATGGAAATGAATGACTTCTGGCTACTTTGACGCTCTCGCCGCTTTTGGTTTGTGATCGCTCTTCAGTTCGTGAAGGCTTCCCCGCGTCGTCGCTTCACCCCGCCCCCCTTTCCCGTTCCTCAGTTTGTGATCACTCCTCAGTTTGTGAAGGCTTCCCGGCGTTGTTGCCTATGATTGTCGCTCCACCCCGCCCCCCTATCCCCGCTCCTCAATTTGTGAGCCCCCTACCCCCCACCCACCCATCATCAGGGGGCCCCGTCAGTGATCCCTGCAGGGGGGGCTCCGCATTTTAAGCTACGCCACTGGGCACGTGCACACATAGGGCTCAACCTGTGCAGTGCACATGCCCTTTCTAGACATGGATAGAAGCTGCCCTTCCAAAACAGAGAACATGCAAACTCCACACAGAAAAACCATCTGACCCAGCCGGGACTCAAACCAGCGACGTTCTTGCTGTGAGGCCATAGTGCTAACCACTAAGCCACCGTGTGGCCCTTCATAATGCAATTCTGAAGCATAAATATATAAGAAAAAAAATAACATGAATCCAGCCTGATCTCATGAGGAAACGTAAGTATTTAACGTTCTGTCAGTTTAGTGGCTAGTTCAGTACGATTATAAAAAGGAGGCGTGGCACTCAACCCCACCCCTAACCCCTACCGTCGTTGGGTGATGAGCAAATCGTACTCAATAGTACGAATCAGATCGTACGGATTCATGCGAATTAGCCACTAAATCCAAAAGTTCTGAACTGCCGTGAGATTGTGTTGCATAAATCACAAAATACATTAGACTGCTCATTTCTGGATGTGTTTTACAGCGTGCCTGATATCTGCGTTATGCATAACAGGGTTTGAGCACACGTCAGTTGTTGTGCACCCTGTTTTTGCGAACTCTTAGCTCAGGAACAGACTTGCATGAGTTACTAATCAGTCTCCGCATCAGTCCTCTGAGGATCACTCCTGAAATGAGAAACATTAGCTTGTTGTTTGAAAACAAAGTGAAATTCCTCCGCCAGATTCCTGGCCTGTGTTCATTTCCTCTGCTTTCACCTGCAGCAGTGTGTGCGCGCGTGCATGTGTGTGTGCGTGTGAGTGTGACTGAGACTGGAACTGGAGCAAAAAACTAGAGCAGTGTTTTGTCTGTCACGCAAGACCCTTCAGTCCTCGTCTGTTTAGACTGGTGTGTTGGATTAAAGGGTCAGTTCACCCAAACAAATGTCAATCCTGTCCTCATTCACTCCTTGTTTCAAACCTTAATGAGCTTCGTTCTTCTGTCGAACACAAAAGAAGACGTTTAGAAAAATGTTGGAAACCTGTCACCATGGACTTCTATACTATCTGGAAGTCAATGTCTACCAGTTTTAAGATTTTGTCCAAATGTTTTCTTTTGATGCACTGATTTAACATTAGCGTTGCTGTTAGCGTTGCTGTTGGGGTTAGCATTGGTGTTACCATTAGTGTTAGTGTTGATGTTAGTGTTATCATTGGTGCTCACATTGGTGTTAGTGTTGGTGTTAACATTGGTGTAGGTGTTGATGTTAGCATTAGCATTGTTAGCATTGGTGTTAATGTTGCTGTTACAGTTGGTGTTAACATTGGTGTTAGTGAAGATGTTGGTGTTAGCATTGTTGTAAGCATTGGTGTTAACATTGGGGTTAATGTATATGTTAGTGTTAGCATTGTTGTTAGCATTGGTGTTAACATTGGTGTCAGTGTGGATGTTAGCGTTAGCATTGGTTTTAGTGTGGATGTTAGTGTTGGTGTTAACATTGGTGTTAGTGTGGATGTTAGTGTTAGCATTGTTGTTAGCATTGGTGTTAACATTAGTGTTAGTGTTGATGTTAGCATTAGCATTGGTGTTAATGTTGTTGTTAGAGTTGGTGTTAACATTGGTGTTAGTGTGGATGTTAGTGTTAGCATTGTTGTTAGCATTGGTGTTAACATTGGTGTTAGTGTGGATGTTAGTGTTAGCATTGTTGTTAGCATTGGTGTTAACATTGGTGTTAATGTAGATGTTAGTGTTAGCATTGTTGTCAGCATCGGTGTTAACATTGGTGTTAGTGTGGATGTTAGCATTAGCAATGGTGTTAACAATAGTGTTTACATTGGTGTTAGTTTTGGTGTTAGTGTTGATGTTAGCGTTAGCAATGGTGTTAACATTAGTGTTTACATTGGTGTTAGTGTTGATGTTAGTGTTAGCATTACTGTTAACACTGGTGTTAACATTGGTATTAGTGTGGATGTTAGCGTTAGCATTGGTGTTAGTGTGGATGTTAGCGTTAACATTGTTGTTAACATTGGTGTTAGTACTGATGTTAGCATTAGCATTACTGTTAACATTAGTGTTAGTGTTGATGTTAGCGTTACCATTGAAGTTAGCATTGTTGTTAACATTGTTGTTAGTGTTGGTATTAGAGTTGGTGTTAGTGTGGATGTTAGCGTTAGCACTGGTTTTAGCAATAGTGTTTACATTGGTGTTAGTATTGGTGTTAGTGTGGATGTTAGTGTTCGCATTGTTGTTAGCATTGGTGTTAACATTGGTGTTAGTGTTTATGTTAGCATTAGCATTGGTGTTAATGTTGTTGTTAGAGTTGGTGTTAACATTGGTGTTAGTGTGGATGTTAGTGTTAGCATTGGTGTTAGAATTGGTGTTAACATTGGTGTTAGTGTGGTTGTTAACGTTAGCAATGATGTTAACAATAGTATTTACATTGGTGTTAATGTTGATGTTAGCATTAGCAATAGTGTTAACATTGGTGTTAGTGTTGATGTTAGTGTTAGCATTACTGTTAACACTGGTGTTAACATTGGTGTTAGTGTGGATGTTAGCATTAACATTGTTGTTAACATTGGTGTTAGTACTGATGTTAGCGTTAGCATTACTGTTAACATCAGTGTTAGTGTTGATGTTAGCTAACATTGTTGTTACTGTTAGTGTTAGAGTTGCTGTTAGAATTGGTGTTAGTGTGGATGTTAGCGTTAGCACTGGAGTTAGCAATAGTGTTTACATTAGTGTTAGTTTTGGTGTTAGTGTTGATGCTAGCGTTAGTAATGGTGTTAACATTGTTGTTAACATTGATGTTAGTGTTGATGTTAGCATTAGCATTGCTGTTAATATTGCTGTTAACATTGATGTTTGCATTGGTGTTAGCCTTGGCCCATAGCCTCAGAGGGTGTGAAGTGTTGAATCCTGAGGCAGGTCAAGCTCATCAGCTCTGGCGTCTGGTTCCCCAGCAAGGGTTTGCTCTTCCTGGGCAGGAGCGAAGGATTGTTCTGCTCTTCACTCCACCCAGACGCTTTCCTTCAGCTCGCCCTGATGTCAACCTCTGATGCTGAAAAGAGCAGGAAGCTAGCTTTAATGCTATTAACCCTTCATACCAGGCTTCTAAATACACAAATGACTTAAGAAGACACAGACTAGAAACAAGACATCCCTGCTGAAAAATCCAGCTTAAACCAGCTTGGGCTGGTTGGCTGGTTTTAGCTGGTTGACCAGCCTGGTTTTAGAGTGGTTTTGGCCATTTCCAGGCTGGTTTCCCGCCATTTCCAGCTTGGTCTTAACTAGTCAGGCTGGAAAATGACCAGCCAAATCCAGCTAAAACCAGCATGACCAGCCTGGTTTAAGCTGGATATAGCTGGTTTTAGCTGGACTCCAGGCTTGGCTAGGCTGATCAAGCTGGTTTTAGCTGGTCATCTCCCAGCCTGACCAGCTAAGAACAGGCTGGAAATGACTGGAAACCAGCCTGGAAGTGGCCAAAACCCCTCTAAAACCAGCCTGGTTGACCAGCTAAAACCAGCCAACCAGCCTAGGCTGGTTTAAGCTGGATTTTTCAGCAGGGAAATGATCCGCCAGTGCAGGAAGATACTGTCAAGACTCACTGATGCTTTAGTAAAGAAAACATGTCTTAGTGTAAGCAGTTTAACAATTAATCCATTCGTTCATTCATTCATTCATTCATTTTCTTTTCGGTTTAGTCCCTTTATTAATCAGGGGTCACCACAGTGGAATGAACCGCCAACCTATCCAACACATGATGCCCTTCCAGCTGCAACCCATCTCTGGGAAACATCTATACACACTCATTCACTACAGACAATTTAACCTACCCAGTTCACCTGTACCGCATGTGTTT
>NC_141021.1:875000-882500 GCF_052040795.2 Danio rerio | reverse complement strand
AACTGATGCACAGGAGTGAGTAGGATAAACCTTTTATCTGATAATAAAATTACACTGCTATAAACTCTGCTATATAAACATTCATGTTTGGTCTTTTATGTTCAGCTCATTTAATAGAGCAGAACAAACACCACAGTGGAGAATCTCAACAGTGCAGCAAACTCCACTTCTCTCAGCGAGATCTGTGCACGTTTATCAGGATTTTCCTCCCTTTGACTTATGCAAACGTTGCCTTATTCACAAATGTTTTATTCAATACTTCAGTTTTGTTCATTATTCTAATTCACCTCTTTAGATGAAAACATAATGATATTTAAAGATCACTTCATATGCATGACTACATTCACACACACACTCACACTCAATACGCATGCAGTGTTATGTAATATTAAAGCCTATAAAATCCCATTTGACAATAATGAGAGGCACATGCTGTTTCTGCCAGGCGTTTCTGATGTATTCATCTATCCTGGCTCGTCTACACTTCTTTAATAAACCAAACAATGTGTTTGAAGGCCCTGCGGCATCAGAAGATTGAGAAATGAGCAGATGAGGTGCCACCCTTCCAGCTCAAACACCCCCTGAATCCAACCCTGCCAACAAAACAACCTGACATTTCCTCTGGTTCCACCTCATGCTTCTGTTGTCAATGTGCATTATGTAATCAAATGCCTTAAATTTTCCATGAAACAAACAAACAGCATCAAATTAGAGTTTTTTTTAGAGTATCCATTTATTTATTTATTCATTCATTCATTCATTCATTCATTCATTTGTTTATTTATTCATTCGTTCGTTCGTTCGTTTATTTATTTATTTATTTATTTATTTATTTATTTATTTATTTATTTATTTATTTATTTATTTATTTATTTATTTATGCATTTATTTTATTTATTTATTTATTTATTCGTTGATTCATTCATTCATTCATTCGTTCATTCATTTGTTTATTTATTCGTTCGTTCGTTTGTTTATTTATTTATTTATTTATTTATTTATTTATTTATTTATTTATTCGTTTATTCATTTATTCATTTATTCATTTATTCATTTATTCATTTATTTATGCACATTTAAAAAACAACTCAAGGTTGAGCAAAGTCCTGCACAAGTGACAAGTGACAGAAGAATAAAGTGCAGTATGTTAATTCATTATTTAATTCATTCAATTATAACAAACATTTAAAAAGCAACCCAGGGTTGATCAAAGTGTTTTATAAGTGATTTAGATACAGAATAATAAAGTTCATTATGCCATTCACACAATTATTCATACATTCATTCATTCATTCATTCATGCACGTATAAAGCACAAAAAAAAACAGGGTTGACCAAAGGCTGTACAATTGATTTAGATAGAGAAGAATAAAGTGCATTGTGCTATTCATTCATTCATTCATTTATTCGTTTATTCATTCATTCAATCTCATTTATGTATAAAGCACATTAAAACCAACCCAGGGTTGACTGAAGGGCTGTACAAGTGACCTAGATACAGAACAATAAAGGGCATTACACTATTTATTTATTTATTTATTTATTTATTTATTTATTTATTTATTTATTTATTTATTTATTTATTTATTTATTTATTTAAATTGTTTTATCCATTCATACATTCATTCATTTATTCATCCATTTGTTAGTTCTATAATTATTTTATTAAGCACATTTAAAAAAAACTCAGGATTGACCAGTGAAATACAAGTGACTTACATAGAGAAGAATAAAGTCCATTAAGATATTTAGTTAGTTTGTTTGTTCATTCATTCATTCATTCATTCATTCATTCATTCATTCATTCATTCATTCATTCATTTATTCATTCATTCATTCATTCATTCATTCATTTATTCATTCATTCATTCATTCATTCGTTAATTCATTCATTCATTCATTCATTCATTCATTCATTCGTTGATTCATTCATTCATTAGTTCTGTAATTCTTTTATTTAGAAAATTTAACAACTCAGGACTGACCAAAGTGAAATACAAGAGACTTACATACAGAAGAATAAAGTCCATTAAGATAATTATTTATTTGTTTGTTTATTCATTTGTTAATGGGTTTTTTTTCAGTATTTTATTTACCACATTTAAAAACACCTCAGAATTGACCAAAGTGATATACAAGTGACTTAAACATTGAAGAAGAAAGTGCATAAAGATTCATTCATTCATTCATAAAGCACATTTAAAAAACAAACCAGGGTTACCTAAAGTGCTGTGCTTGTTTACTTACTTAGATACAGAAGAATAAAGTGCAACCCCTGTATCTAACCCTGCCAGCACCAGCGAGAAACAGTCTGACATTTCCTCTGGTTGCACCTCATGCTTCTGTTGTAAATGTGCATTATGTAATCAAACAAACGCCATAAATTTGCCCGTGAAATAAACAAGCAGCATTAAATGTGATTTTTATGGCAGCGCTGCACTGAGATCAGATCTTCGCAGATGTTTTCCATCTCTCTGCATGGCCGAATCCAAACAGTAAACTTCAAAAGCGTCAGATAAGATCTGAGTTCGAGTCCTGCCTTTAAAGAGGAGTCAAAGCAAACACGGGTGTCAGACTATGTGGAGTTAAGAGAAACGGGGAGAGCTCCAGACAGCAGGTTATGGGATATTCACAGATATGGTTAAGGATATGTAAAAGAGCATTCGTTCATTCATTCATTCTTTCATATTCATATTCTTTTGCATTCATATTTATATGCATTCAGACTCTTATTTACATTCAATCATACATTCATATTCATTCCTTCATTCATTAATATTCATTAATTGATTTGTTCATACATTCATTCATTCATATTCATTTATTCATTCATATTTATTCATGTTCAATCTTCAATCATTTATTCATTCCTATTTATTCACATACATTCATCCATTTATTCCTTCATATTTATTATTCATCCGTTCACTCATATTCACTTGTTTATATTCATCCATATGCTTTCATTCATTCATTTATTCATATGTATTCATATTCATTAACCTATTCACATTCATTCATTCATATCTATCCATTCATATTCATTTGTTCATTCGTTTATATGAATTAATTCACGCATATTTATGCATTCATTTATTCATATTCATTCATATGCTTTCATTCACTCATTCATTTATTCATTTATTCATTTATTCATTCACATTCATTTATTCACATTCATCCATTCAAATTCATTTATAGGAATTAATTCACTCATATTTATTCCTTCATTTATTCATATTCACTTGTATGCTTTTCTTTCATTCATTCATTCGTTCATTCATTCATATTCATGTGCTCATTTTAGTTGAATTAATTCACTCAAATTTATTCATATTCCTTCATATCCTTTCATTCATTCATTCATTCATTCATTCATTCATTCATTCATTCATTCATTCATTCATTTATTCACATTCATTCATTTATATTCATATTCATTCATCCATTCATTCATTCATTCATTCATTCATTCATTTAGTTAGTATGCAGTCATATTCATTTATATGTTTGCATTCATGCATTTATATTTATTTATTTATATTCATTTATTTATTCATTGATTAATTTTTATTCATATTCATTTATTCATTCATGTTTATTTAGTTATTTTTTTATTGATTGATTGATTCATATTTATTCATATTCCTGCATTCATTCATAATCATTCATTTGTTCATTCATTCATTCCTTTATCCATATTCATTTATTCGTTCATTGACATTCATTCATTCATATTCATCCATTTATATTTATTTGTTAATTCATTTGCATGTATTAATTCACTCAGATTTATTCCTTCATTTATTCACATTCATTAATTCATATTCATATTCATCCTTTCATATTCATCTGTTAATTGATTCATATTTATTCATTCATTCATTTAATTCATATGCATTCATATTCATATTCATTGATATGCTTTTATTAATTTATATAAATTCATATTCATTCACTCATTCATTTATTCATTCATATTCATTTGTTCATTCCCTCATGTTCATTCATTTGAACAAATAAACTCTAAAGTAAATGTGTGGACACAGAAGAGACGTTGTTGTGAACCGGCGGGACGGTGATTATTTACCGGGCGGTTTGATCCTCCTCATCATCTGGAGCAGAATTACAGCCGAATCTGCAGTCTGTCATTCCAGACGTTTTCCTGGAGCGGATGAGATTTTACTGCGGTTGGCACTGGATGGAGGAGCAGATGAAAAGATCCTGCTGCCCATATTTATGAAGCGCTTCTGAACTCACTGCTGCTGCTGCTTTATGTATCACAATAATTACACTCATGAGCAAAAGCATCGCCGTGTGAAATGCAGATCTGTGACATTTATACCAAAGCGGTTAGTAAACAAGTCATGAAACGCAGACAGTGTTGATGTTGAGTCTGCTTCAGATCAATCATCAGACCCTGCTAAGATTTGGGTGACATTAATACAAATCTCGGGTGACACGGTGGCTCAGTGGTTAGCACTGTTGCCTCACAGCATGAAGTTCGCTGGTTCGAGTCCCAGCTGGGTAAGTTGGCATTTCTGTGTGGAGTTTGCATGTTCTCCCTGCGTTTGTGTGGTTTTCCTCTAGGTGCTCCGGTTTCCCCAACAGTCCAAACACATGCGCTATAGGGGAATTGATCAACTACATTGGCCGTAATGTGTGAGTGTGTGTGTGAATGAGTGTGTATGGGTGTTTCCCAGTACTAGATTGCGGCTGGAAGGGCATATGCTGCGTGAAACATATGCTGGAATAGTTGGCGGTTCGTTCCGCTGATAAAAAAGTGCTAAGCCGAAGGAGAATGAATGAATGAATGAATGAATGAATGAATGAATGGATTATTTCAGCCTGTATGTTTTGTTAACAACAATAAAATATATGAAAGAAAGGGCTGCATCCAGATACTGTAGTTATGGACAGACAATGGAAACACACACTTGTTTGCTGATCTTTGTTTAGTTTTGGTGACTTTGTTTTATGCAGTTCTGTCTTTTCTCTCAGAATATTCAATTTTATTTCCTTTATTGCAGTGTTCAGAGCTGATCCTGGACCTCGCTTATTCCTCTGATATTTGACTTGAATCTTTTATCTATTTGTTTGTTTGTTTGTTTGTTTGTTTATTTATACATTTGTTTGTTTGTTTGTTTGTTTGTTTGTTTGTTTGTTTGTTTGTTTGTTTGTTTGTTTGTTTGTTTGTTTGTTTGTATGTTTGTTTATTTGTATATTTATTTATTTGTTTTGTTTGTTGATTTTTTATTGATTTGTTTATTTATTCATGTGTTAATTTGTTCATTTGTTCATTTACTTGTTTATTTATTCATTTATTCATTCATTCAATCAATCATTTATTCAATCGATCGATCGATCGATCAATTCAATCAATCAATCAATCAATCAATCCATCCATCCATCCATCCATCCATCCATCCATCCATCCATCCATCCATCCATCCGATTTATTTATTTATTTATTTATTTATTTATTTATTTATTTATTTATTCTTTCATTCATTCATTCATTCATTTAAATCATTTATTTATTCATTTGTTCGTTTATTTATTTATTTATTCTTACATTCATTTAATTCGTGTATTTATACTTTTGTTCAGTTGTTTATTTATTCATTTAATTCATTTATATATTCATTTGTCCATTTATTTGTTCATTTGTTTATTTATTTGTTCATTTATTTATTCATTCATTTATGCAGTTAATTAATTTATTTATTCATTTGTTTATTTGTTTATTTATTTATTTATTTATTCATTTATTCATTTAATTAATGTATTTATTCATTTGTTCATTTATTCATTTGTTTAATTCATTCATTCATTTGTTCATTAGTTTATTTATTTAATCATTTATTTATTCATGCATGTACAGTATGTATGTGTTTAAGTGCACGTGTGTGTAAATGAGCGTGTGTGTGTGTGTGTGTGCGCGCGCGTGCACGTGTATGTGAGTGTGTGCATGTATGCATGTATGTAATAATGTGTGTGTGCGTGTGTGTGTGTGTACTGGTATGGAGGGCTGCTGATACAGGAATGCAGCGCCTGCTGAAGGAAAGGGTGTGGACACAATTACTCCACAAATGTCTTGTTCTTGCCCTGCGAGCTGTAATTACTCCTGACAGAGTTTGAGTCAGACTCTGGAGAGCCGCAGGGATCTTCCATCAGCTCCGGCTCTGGGTTTGTTCTCGCGTTCATTTGTTTGTTGTAAACCTGGAGGACGTCGTACAGTCCTGCTCTCCTGCAACGCTGCTGTGATCTGGAGGACTCAGGCGCTCAGGTGTATGTGTGAGTGTGTGTGTCACCTTGTGTCAGGATCACTGAAGCAGGAGAATCAGCTGAACAATCTCACACACTCCGCTGAAACATCTCACAAATGTTAGTTTTCATATCTTGAGGTGTCGTTGTTCCTCTCAAGATACAAAGTTAAGTGAATTTAACATAAAACAAGGCACGGTGGCTCATTGGTTAGCACTGTGGCCTCAAGGCAAGAAGGTCGCTGGTTCGAGTCCCAGCTCGGTCAGTTGGAGTTTCAGTATGGTTTGCATGTTCTCCCTGCGGGGATCAATCTGTCAATTAAATGAAGTTCAATCAATTCAGCAATGTAGAAAATCAAGTCCCGCCCACATTCTTCCTGAAGTCCCGCCTTTCAATCTTCCAGATGCAACAGAGAGCAGAAACTAGAGTAGCTTCATTCATCATGTCCACTGACTGTGGGAGTTTTGGGGACTTTTTGTGAATCTGCTGCAGTTCAAAGTGAGCATCAGAATGGGGAAGAAAGGGGATTTAAGTGACTTTAAACATGGCATGGTTGTTGGTGTCAGACGGGCTGCTCTGAGTATTTCAGAAACTGCTGATCTACTGGGATTTTCACACACAACCATCTCTAGGGTTTACAGAGAATGCTCCGACAAAGAGGAAATATCCAGTGAGCGGCAGTTCTGTGGGCGCTAATGCCTTGTTGATGCCGGAGGTCAGAGGAGAATGGCCAGACTGGTTCCAGCTAATAGAAAGTAACTCAAATAAGCACTCGTTACAACCGAGCTCTGCAGAAGAGCATCTCTGAACACACAACACGTCCAATCAGCCTACCTGAGTATTGCTGCTGACCATGTCCATCCCTTTATGAGCCCAGTGTCTCCATCTTCTGATGGCTACTTCCAGCAGGATAACGCAGCATGTCATAAAGCTCAATCATCTCAGACTGGTTTCTTGAACATGACGATGAGTTCACTGTACTTAAATGGCCTCCACAGTCACCAGAGCTCAATCCAATAGAGCAGCTTTGGGATGTGGTGGAACGGGAGATTGGCATCATGGATGTGCAGCCGACAAATCTGCAGCAACTGTGTGATGCTATCATGGAGCAAAATCTCTGAGGAATATTTCCAGCAGCTTGTTGAATCTACGCCATGAAGGACAAAGGCAGTTTTGATGGCAAAAGTACCAGTAAGGTGTACCTAATAAAGTGGCCGGTGAGTGTGTATATTA
>NC_141021.1:820000-872500 GCF_052040795.2 Danio rerio | reverse complement strand
GAGCTGTTCTCCAGATACTTATTCTAGTTTATTTCAAAGAAAACACCGTAACTGCAGCCTCCTGAGCAGCACGACCTCTGACCTTTGAACTCTGAAGGTCAACAGAAGGTCAAATCCTCAGAAATGAACGGTACATTCCAAATTCAGCTACTTTTGGTGGACTCTTTTTAACGTACTATGGTTTGAGACACATTATTTAGGACGGATAGTTTCAGTATATCACTGTGTCTCCCAAATCTGCCATTCCAACGCACATTCACATTCTTGCATGCTTGCAACTACACCTCTGCAGCTGTAGTTAGGAGCAAAGCAGTGTTCCTGGCTGTGTTCTATTCCAAGTTATCCCCCCTATGCCCTATTAATTTAGAACATTCTAAAGTTTAAACTGGGAATGATTAAATAAAGCATTAAGCTCTTCTCTCTTAGGTGTAATTTGCTTTCAAACTATTTTTACAGTTCAGTTTTAGCGATCTTCATGTTTGTAATTGCGTTCCCTTCGCAGTGCACTTTGAAAACATTGATGCCATTTTGAACGCAGCCGGGGCTCTATTATTTAAAAGCGGAACTTATGTTACACTGAAAAAAATATGCCTGCAAAATTGTTGTAAACAATTTATTTGTGCTGAATTTAAACAAACAAATTAAATTTAATAATTCTCAACTTAATTTGCATGTTTAAACTCAGCCCGAATAAACTGTTTACAACCACTTAACATAAAAAAAATTCGTAAAACCAATAAATCATCTTTGAATAATTTTTTCAGTGTACGTCTCCAAAGCTCATAAAAAAATAATAATATTTAGCATGCGCTAATGCTTTTAATTTACAGGTTATTTATCAAGTATCTGCACTGTATATGACATGGGCAACCCAGGCTCATTCTGAAAACGTAGTCCAGCGGACGTTTCTGGAGATCGCAAGATACGTCCCGGGAGGTACGTATTTGTGCAGTTTTTGTTTTCGTGAATCCGCGAGAGGCCGCTGTGTGCGCTTTTTCGTATCTCGAACGTCTCTCACAAGTGCCGTTCGCGCCCGCACTGTTCTCGCGTCAACCCACCAGAGGCCGCTGTCTGACTGACCGAATGATTGACTGCGCGACCGGCAAATCAGCTGACCGGCCCTCCTCCTACCCTGAACCCAACCAGTTTTACTGATTGCAGTTTTACCCGCTCACTTCCCTAAACCCGAGCAACAATTTAGAAAAGCCGTCTAGTAAAAGAAAAGCCCTCGTCTGTTTTTTTTTTTTTTTACCACGTTTTCGGATTTCACCACGTTCTCACCCTGTTATGAACTCTTTCGCTTTATTTTTTGGACTCTGTTTTTGTCTTACCTGATTTCTGGAACTGCTTTTCCCCGGACTCGAACCCGGACGCCTTTGTAAACTCCTCCACTCTGCATCTGAAGTCCGCCGACGCACACGATGAGCTGACCGGACAAACTGACTGCAGCGGGAAAGCCCTCCACATGGAGGTAAGCGGTCAGCCGGCAAGCGGGAAAGGGAACGGCGTTACACCGCCCTGTAGCGTTCGCTTAAAAAAATGAAATGCAGCCATACATACCTCCCGGGACGTATTTCGTGGTCTCCAGAAACGTCCACTGGACTACGTTTTCAGAATGAGCCTGGGTTGGACATGGGCCTGTTGGTTCGAACATTTCTGCAGTGGTTTGCATGTGTCAATTCTAAAAGTCGACTTTAAAAAAATAAAGAAACAATATCCTACTTCATAATAATAATAACAATAGTGGGTGACGCGGTGGCGCAGTAGGTAGTGCTGTTTGAGCCTCGGCTGGGTCAGTTAGCGTTTATGTGTAGAGTTTGCATGTTCTCCCGTGTTGGCGCGGAAGTGTGTGTAAATGAGTGTGTATGGGTGTTTCCCAGTGATGGGTTGCAGCTGGAAGGGCATCCGCTGTGTAAAACATATGCTGGAATAATTGGCGGTTCATTTCACTGTGACGACCTCTGATTAATAAAGGGACTAAGCTGAAAAGAAAATGAATGAATGAATAGTGCATTGTTAATGAAATATATTGGCTACGTGAGTAAATGTGTCTCGTGCTGTTGTGCTTTTTAAATCATAAAATGTCCTTGAACTATAAAACAGCTCAGTAATGGTGTTTTGTATTGTTGTTAAGGGACTCCGTTTACATTGTGCAAATGTTTGATTTGACACCAGCATTGCCTCAACAATCTATATTTGGCTCGGTGCAAAAGAAAACAATATTAAAAGTCACGACGTGATGATATCTTGGCAACGGGACGCGATTACCTCAAAATTACCTCAACTTGTAAATGTTGATGCAAAATATTATCTCTCACAGAAAATGATCCAAAAGAGCCCGAAGCGGCAACAAAGAGCGGCGAGACTGAGCAGGAGGGGTGTTTGCGTGTTTGTGTTTGCCATCATGCTCTTCAAGCCTGTCATTGAATGAACAATGATGATTACAGCTGTGCACAATCACAGCACATCACGCCAAACTCCTGTGAATGACAGGGCACGAGTGATCCGACACACACACTCTATTACAGATAACTCACTGTAAAACTGCAGCATTGGAGGAGCTGTTCTGCTCTCATTCATGTTGGAGCACATACTGAAGTTTAACTCTGCATGTGACTGTACAGATTTCCACTATTTGACGGCTGACTTTGATTTGTTTGACAGATTAGATCACACTTACTCTTCATAGTGACACAATTGGCAGATTGAAAGTGACGGCTAGAGCTCAGTTTAATCCACACCCTCACAGTTCCTTCACATCAACACACTGAAGATCATTAGAGCCAGATTTGCTCTGCAGTGTTGAGGTTATCCTCTTATTGTCACCACCCTAGTCAAACTACACATATGAGAAATGATTGTAGTATTTTTACATCTGAAAAAAAAAAGTGTAAAGTTGTAAAGTGTTTTTGAACCTTACTGTAAAAAATTATGTAAAGTACATGAATGTTCTACAGTTGCTATGGTAAAACAACAACTACTGTAATTGATCTGTTGTGGTGATTCTACAGTTGCTATGGTAAAACAACAACTACTGTAATTAATCTGTTGTGGTGATTCTACAGTTGCTATGGTAACACAACAACTACTGTAATTAATCTGTTGTGGTGATTCTACAGTTGCTATGGTAACACAACAACTACTGTAACTAATATGTTGTGATGTTTCTACAGTTGCTATGGTAACAACAACTACTGTAATTAATCTGTTGTGGTGATTCTATTATTGCTATAATAATACAACTACTTCTGTAATTAAAATGTTGTGGTGATTCTACAGTTGCTATGGCAACAACAACTACAGTAATTAATTTTTGTGGTGATTCTATTGTTGCTATGGTAAAACAACAACTATGGTGATTAATCTGTCCTGGTGATTCTATTGTTTCTATGGTACCACAACAGCTACAGTAATTAATCTGCTGTGGTGATTCTACAGTTGCTACGGTAACACAACAACTATAGTAATCAACCTGTTGTGGTGATTTTATTGTTGCTATGGTAACATAAAAACTACAGTAATATGTTTTGATGATTCTACAGTTGCTATGGTAACACAACAAATATAGTAATTGATCTGTTGTTGTGATTCTACAGTTGCTATGGTAACAACCACTATAATAAATAATAAATCATGTTTGTGCTTGTGTGTGTGTGTGTGTGTGTGTGTGTGTGTGTGTGTGTGTGTGTGAGTGTGTGTGTGTGTGTGTGTGTGTGTGTGTGTGTGTGTGTGTGTGTGCGTGTGTGATTGAGTGAGTAAGTGTGTGTAGTGTACACAGTGTATTGTGTATGTGTCCATGTGTGTGTGCTGCACTGACAGTGAATGATCTGGCACACTGTGAGCGTTCTGTATGAATGAAGTAATATTGGCTCTCAGCTCATAACACAAGCTGAATGTGGTGGACTCGGAACAGCCCATCTGGAGATTCTGGGTCATTCGGGGACCCACGGGTCACATGAAGCGGCTCTGAGCCAATCACAAACACTCATAACATCACAGTGTTAGTTCAGAGTCCAGCACATCTCTATTCTGCATATGCAACATCTGCAATAACAACACAAATCAAGACAAATCATTCATATTTATTGATTTCTAAATTCATTTTTTATGACATATTTTTTATTGTCCGTCAGTTTCCTTGAAAAACATGTACATGGTTGTACAGAAATCTTTGGCAAAAGATTGTAAAAGTATACTTGTTATTGGGAGCGATTACTTGTTGTGGGGATTTTTTGTTGCTATGGTGACAACAACTGTAGCAATGAATCAGTTGTGTAGATTCTACGGTTGCTATGGTAACACAATAATTACAGTAATTAATCAGTTGTGGCAATTATACGGTTGCTATGGTAACACAACTATAGTAATTGATCTGTTGTGGAGATTCTACTGTTGCTATGGTAACAACAGCAATAGTAATTAATTTGTTGTGGCAACTATACGGTTGTTGTGGTAACAACTATAGTAATTATTCTGTTGTGGGGATTCTACAGTTGCTATGGTAACACAACAACTATAGTAATTGAGTTGTTGTGGGGATTCTGTGGTTGCTATGGTAACACAACATCAATAGTAATTAATCTGTTGTGGTAATTATACAGTTGCTATGGCAACAACTCTAGTCATTTATCTGTGTTGGGGATTCTGTGGTTGCTATGGTAACACAACATCAATAGTAATTAATCTGTTGTGGTGATTCTACAATTCCTATGGTAACACAACAACCATAGTAATGAATCTGTTGTAGGGATTCTACAGTTGCTATGGTAACACAACAACTATAGTAAATAATCTGTTGCAAGGATTCTATAGTTGCTATGTTAACACAACTATAGTAACAAACACCCACCCTCTAGCAAACACACACACTGAGCAAACACAACACACACTATAATAAACACACTGTCTCAAACAAACACACTCTCTGAATGATGCATAAGATGAAAGCCCCGCCCTCTAATCAATATTCAGTTTCAATTAAAAGTACATCAGTATTCTGAAATGAAAGTCTCAGCATCTTCTGGTGTCCGCGTATACTTTAATCATCACTCATGAAGCTCTTCTTATTTCTGAAATGCTTTATTTAAATGATCATTTAATGATGTGGAGCTCAGAGATGATCAACTCCAGCTCATGAATAAAGCCAAACACATCCACTTTATGGCAGGAATAAATCAGAAAGCAGGGCGTTGCATGAGGGTTCGAGAGTTGATGCTAATTTATTATATGCTGGAAACGTTAAGCAGATTTTACTCTTTAAAAGCAGCATCAGATTTAAAAATAGGAGGATATAAAACAGCATGTCACCGTTATTTTCATGTCATCAGGATTTCTCTAATGGAAATCTGCTATGAGTTGTCAGGAATGCATGCGCTGTTTATGAATGTAAATGAAAGCATGTGAGTTTTTCTCCGTCTTAAACTCCTGGACTCAGCGTTTCTGTCCGTCTGATCTACAGCATCATGTTGTATGAAGGGAAACTTTCAGTCTCGGTGGATATTTTTGTTTCCTGCACACACCATTTAGAGCTCGTTTTTCTATTCCTTTATTTTTTAGTCTTGTTTCTTGTCTAAATATCTAAAAACTATTAAAGCAAGAAGCATTTTCTATAGACAAACATTTAAAATTATTTTAAAGAAAAAAATATGTTAAAATTAAGTGTTTTTACTTAATACAAGCAAAATAATCTGCCAATGGGGTTAGAGAAATAATCGTTTTCCTTTGAAATTAAGATTATTTTGGATGTTTTCAGGAAAAACTCAACTTTATTTCAGACTTTTTGGATGTTTTGACGAGAAACATGACAAAAAAATATAAGAAAAGCAATTTTACAGTGCATCTGGGACATTTTTTTAGAATAAACTTTATTGTCATTACACATGTACAAGTACAATGCAACACAATGCAGTTTAGGTCTAACCAGCAGTGCAATAGCAGCAAGTGCAGGATACAGGAATAAGATAGAAAGTGCAGTTACAGAAAAACTATGGTGATATTCACAGATGGATGTATCAGCATTATATACAGGTTGTTTTAGCTATGAACAGAGATTTACAATAAATTAATATGCATTATGAAATAAAGTATTGTAATTATAAATTTATGTTCTGAATTAATTTATTGATATAATTATCTTAAGTATAAAAAATTAACAGTGTGACACAGTGGCTCACAGTGGCCTCACAGCAAGAAGGTCACTGGTTTGATTCTCAGCTGGCTCAGTTGGTGTTTCTGTGTGGAGTTTGCATGTTCTCCCCGTGTTGGTGTGGGTTTCCTCCGGGTGCTCTGGTTTCCTCCACAGTCTAAACACATGTGCTATAGGAGAACTGATCAACTAAACTGGCCGTAGTGTATGAGTGTGTGTTTGAATGAGTGTGTATGGGTGTTTCTCAGTAGTATATTGCAGCGGGAAAGGTTTCCGCTGTGTAAAACATATGCTGGAATAGTTGGCGGTTCATTCTACTGTGGCGACCCCTGATGAATAAGGGACTAAGCTGAAGCAAAATTAATGAATAAATTAATTATTCAAGTAAAGATATAAAATGAACTCATACAAATAAAATATACATGAACAAATTTTATAATAATAAATTAAATAATAATAATAATAATAAAATAATAATAATAATAATAATATAATATTAATAATAATAATAATAATAATAATAATAATATAATAATATAATAATAATAATAATAATAATATTATAATAATAATAATAATAACATTAAGCAAGTTTGAATTTTGATCTTTAAAGTAAACAAAGCATTTTTATTAAACGTGTAATTTAATGTATTTTATTGTAATTCTATATTTATATTAATAATTATTTTACTGATGGATTTATTTCAGATAAACAACAAACATAATAACAACATATTATATTTGATAACAACAATGAAACAAACAAAATTAATAAACCTTCAATAAAAATCTACATATAGAAATGTTATTAGTTCAAAACATGAATAGTATGTCAAAACTTGTTTCATTATTAAACCTATGACACCCATCTGAAACATAAAACAGTTCATTTTGATATCAAATTAGTATTTAAATTTTTAAAAATCTATTATTTTTTTGTAACTATATATTATATAATTATATTAAGTAAATAACAAAAAATGTAACTAAAATAAAACAATAAAATGTACATTATCTGATTTATTATTGTGCATAATAATAATGAATACGAAAATAGAGGGGCGACACGGTGGCTCAGTGGTTAGCACTGTGGCCTCACAGCAACAAGGTCACTGGTTTGTTCCTGCTGCTGTGGTGACCCCTGATAAATAAGGCACTAAGCCAATATGAAAATGAATAAATAATAATTGTAATAGTAATAGTAATAATAGAACACACACCGAAGTGAATAAACTTTAACTAAAACTGTTTACAAAAATAAAACCAAGTGTATCTGAAAACCCCAAAAGTGAGTTTATTAATGAAATAATTTTAAAAGCTGTTGTTTTTCAACCTGAATATAAAAGCTGAATCACAGTGAACATGTCGCAGTATTCCTGCAGTAAATATTGTTTAATGTATGTCTTTAATATCTGTCCTCAGCTGTGCGTCCTCATGTGTTGCGGATGCTGTTTCATGTTGACTACACTCCAGATGCATGATGATATTTTTCCAGCCCTGACCACAGAAATGAGGGGCTTTCCAGATCATTCACAGACTTTACGTTTGTAGTATAAATACATTTAGTAGCGTACAGGAAGCCAAAGCTAAGCAACATTTACATTACATTTATTTATAACTCTCCTGTTCAGCCAATAATACACTAAATTAGAGTTTCTTACAGTATACATGAATAATTGAAGACAGCAGCAAACAGACAGATAGCTTTTTTACACCTATTTAACAGAATGGAAATGACATCTGATCATATTTAGTGCACATCTTTGTTTGTGTCATGCAGTGTTCTTTTTTCTGAAACAAAATCAGGTGCAACTCTGAGATCTTAAAATGTTTTATTAACGTTTTATTTTGCTCTCTTGGGTCATTCTGTGTTATCATCCTCCAACATTATGCGAATGTTATTTTTGAATAATATTTTCATCAATGTTTTTCGGAATGTTTGTGACAAAGTAAAAGCTGTTTTTAAAAATGAATCTTATTTTTTAATGTTTTCAGAATGTTTTGGAATGACGTAGCAACAAAAACATAACAGTTTAACACTGTAAAAACATGTAAGCGTTACTACTTTGTTCCAAATATCCCAGACACAATGACATTGAACTTTTAAAAAAAAAGTTTAAAAACATTCAAAAACAAATTTTAAGATGATGTAAAATATAATTTTAATTTTGCTATGTTGTTATAAAACATTCTGAAAACTGTAACTTTTTTTAAACATTGCTACTTTTTTCAGAACATTCCGAAAACATTAAAAAATATCAGTTTTATGACTGTGCAAAATGGTTTTTAATGTTGCTACTTTGTTATAAAACATTCAGAGAACTGTAACATTGTTTTTTAATTGTTACTTTGTTTCAGAACATTCTGAAAACATTCAAAAACAATAGTTTTTGGAATGTTTGGAACAAAGTAGCAACTTTTTTTAAATGGTACAAAGTGTTAATTTTATTTATTTTTTTTTTTCAGAAAGTTTGGAACAAAGCAGCAACATTTAATAAAACATTACCGAGTGTTAAAAACAATATTTTTGAATCTATTCCGATTGTTTTGAACAAAGTAAAAAACATTTTTTTTAAAAGTTGCTGTGGTAAAACTGTTTTTTTTTTTTTAATGTTTTTAGAATGTTTGTAACAAAGTAACAACATTTCAATAAAATGTTACAGTGGTAAAACTGTTACTTTAACACTGTATAAAAATGTGAAAAAAAATTTGAATCTTTTCGAAATGTTTCAAAAAAGTTTTTGTAATGTTTTGAAACAAAATAGCATTTTTTTAAATGTTACACAGTGTTAAAACTGTTCCTTTTGAATGCTTTAGGGATGTTTGGAACAAAGCAGCAACATTAAGAAAATGTTACTTGGCGTTAACTTATTTTTTAAATGTTTTCAAACTTCTTTTAAAAAGTTCCAATGTTAAAACTGTTCATTTTAAATCTAGTTGAAATGATTTGAACAAGGTAAGAACATTTTAAAAAACACTACAATGTTAAAACTGTTCTTTTTGAATGTTTTTGGAATGTTTGGAACAAAGTAGCAACATTTTTTAAATTTTAACTAATAAAATTATTTTTGGAAGTTTTCGTAATGTTCTGAAACAAAATAGCAGCTTTTTAAATGTTACACAATGTTAAAAAGCAACATAAATGTTACAAAATTGTAATATTTTAACGTTTTAAGTTAATTCTGAAACTTTGTAGCAACATTTTTAATGATACACAATCATAAATTAATCATAAATAAATTAATCATAAATTATGTGCAATAAAATTGTGTAAAAACATGTTTGTAATGTTCACAGTAGGACCTGATAGCTTTGAATAAATCTTTTAATACTTAAATGTTTTTATGTTGCCAGATTACTCTTTTAAAGGGCCAGTTCACCCTAAAATGTCAACTCAGTCATCATTTCTTCATCCTCCACTTGTTCTAAACCTTTTTAAGTTTCTTATTCCAGTTAAACACAATTGAAGTTATACTGAAGAACGCTGGGAACAAAGAAACAATTGCTTTCCATAGTCCTTTTTTGCTTGTTTGTTTTTACTATGGATGTCAATGATCGCTTGTTTGTTTATTTGTCAGTTTTTTTGGCTTGTTTTTTGCAACATATCTAAACAGTTAAAGGGCCGGTTCACACAAATATGATGTAACTTTATTATTTCTTTCTTTACTTCAAAACATTTTGTTCAACTGAAGAAATAAATCCATAAAGTCAAAGCATTTTTATCAGAACTGTCCTTTTAACTGTGGACATGAGCTTCAGTGTCTTCATTATATTCATCTCCTGCACTTTGCGAGTGATTTTAGCCGTGCTATAATATAATTGTTTTGTTTTTCCTCTGGATATATTGGATCATACGGCCCAGCCCAAAACACACTGCATCTCAGACTGTTATATGAACTTCACACTGAATTTGTCCCGTGTGTCTTTAAACTGTAAATGTCTTCCATATGTAGTGTATATGGTTTGCCACGAGTGATGTCATGTGTGTTTGATCCACGGCTGCAAGTGGAGCCGGAGGTGGCAGGTCTGGGATCAGTCCAGACTGCTGATGCAGGCCTTTTCTCCTTCTTTTTTAGGCTTACACGGGTCAAATGCTCTTCATTTATTTATATTTTCCCTTTTAAGGTTCACTTCATGTCCCTTAAAGACACAGTTCACACAAATATTGAAATTCTGCCATCACCAGCTGTGTTTACATGCAAAGATTTAAGCACAACACCGGAGGATTGACTAAAACAATTGTGAATAAAGCAGCATCAGTCAAAGAGAAGAAAGTCCTGCTGCTCCTGTGCAGATATAAGTGTCCCAGCAGGTACACATCATCAGACGTTAATATTAGGTTAGATTTAGGTCGTGACATCAGGTGACCAAAATTCAATGTCTAGCCAGCGTCTAAGGACAATATTATTTTGACATCTGTTAATGATGTCAAACGACGTTGATATTTGGTTGATTTTAAGTTGTGTTGGAAAGTGACCAAAATCCAACGTCATAGTGGTAACGTTCACACAACATCAAGGTGTAACATAGACGTTGATATTTGGTTGATTTTAGGTTGGACATTGACGTCAGCCTGACGTTGGGTTCTGACGTCAACCGGATTTTCATTTCCAAACAAAATCCAACATCCCCACATCATTGGCGTACAACGTCAGTATGATGTCATGTTGATGTCCTGTGCCTGCAAAGGTAGTGCACTGTTGGGATTCTGCACTGTGGTGTTTCTTCTCCTCTAATAAATGAGTTGCGCCTTAGAAGACCAAGACCAGGGGTATCCAAACTTGATCCTGAAGGGCCGGTGTCCTGCATATTTTTGTTCAATTCAATTCAATTCAATTCAATTCAATTCAATTCAGCTTTATTTGTATAGTGCTTTTACAATGTAGATTGTGTCAAAGCAGCTTCACATAAATGCTCATAGTAACTGGAACAGTGTGGTTCAGGTTTTAGTGTTTAAGTTCAGTTCAGTTCAGTTTAGCTCAGTTCAGTGTGATTTAATCATTACTGAGAGTTCAAACACTGAAGAGCAAATTCATCGATGCGTAGCTCTACCAATCCTGAACCATGCGAGGCAGTGGGGACAGCGGAGAGGGAAAAAAACTTCACCTGATGGGATTGAAGAAAAAAAACCTTGAGGGAACCAGACTCAGTTGGGCACGACCATTTTAATTTCTCCGCTGGCCAAAAGTCTTGTGCAGAGCTTCATTCGCCGTGGTTAAGGCTGGAAGATGGCCTCAGCGAAGACTTGTCTGTCCCTGGAGCGTCGCTGGAATCAGACTAATGTTCTCCACTCCCCACGACCATCAGCGCAGCAGCAGCTCAGGATATGGCCTGGTCCCGGATATGGAATCCTTGGGATCATCACGTCGCTGGTCTTGGATCCAATCAGTGACTCCGCATAATCTGAGGACCTCGGGATGAGTATCCCCAGGTAAAAATAGGGTTCCAACCCCAATTAAACACCTGAACCAGCTAATCAAACTTAGGTATACTAGAAACTTCCAGTGAGGTGTGTTGAAGGAAGCTGGAGCTAAACTATGCAGGACACCGACCCTCTAGGACCAAGTTTGGACACGTTGGAGTTTGGAGATTTGAATGTAAAATTCATTGAACGTGTTTGTTGAGAAGCTCTTTTTTTAAAACCGCATGGCTTAAACTGATCTTTTTTTTTTTTTTTTACTTTTTTTTTTATACATTAAAACATTTTACAGAACAGAACAGTCAGTGACAGCAGCGATTATTAAGAAAAAAAGAAGAAAAAAAACGACAGTAGCCGCAGATGTAAATTTTTTTAAAAAATTACAAAAAAAAAAAGAAAACATACAATATTTTCAGTTTCAAAGGAGCTAGAAATACTACTGTGTCCTATTCAGATACAACTTAACAGATGCCCATCTTTGTTTAAAAATGTCCAGTTTTAGTTGAAGTTGAGCACTCATATACTCCATTCTATATATACATTCAAGTTTTTCTATTGTTGGAGGGTGTGGCTTCATCCAACTTATTGTTATGGTCTTTCTTGCACTTAGTAAAAGTATATGTAGTATATATCTCTGGTTTTTATTATATATATCCTGGGTTATCCTTTCAAGCAAGAAATACAGGGGAGTAAAAGGTAGATCTATCTGCATAATTTTCATTATCTCAATCTTTATGTAGCTGCCCTTTGGTTTCCATGAACGAGACAGAGAGTTTCTGACGGGTGCTTGATTCTTTATTATGCTCAAGACGAGAGCCATTAAACTTTTCGCTGCGTAGCACCGTGAAACTACACAAAGAAACAACAAAAGTCAATAAAAACAACTCGTATACAGAATAATATGACAAATAAAGATATAATGTACAGAGCGACTAATGAAAATGAAACAATGAAGTATATGAAGACAGTTCGAAACAACTAATAAAAAGGCAGAGCTCACGATTAACATATACATACAAATGAACTCATGTGGCTTAAATATTAACTTCACATACCTCGCTCCGCTTTCCCAAAGGGTTCTATTAAATAAATTGTGCAGGATTAAGCCTCCTTTTTCCATAAATCGCACAGCAACGTGTCTTCTCTTCGCTCCTGCTAGCTTGATTAACCTATTAGTATAGGCTACCGAAACACGTGACATGCTCTGATGCTCTAAAATTATTTAAAGGGATATAATGATTTAGTGGTCACTTACACTTTACCCCTTGCCAAAATGCAAGTATCTTCGGACATTCCCACAATATATGTGTGTGATTACCCACATTTCTGCAACCCCTCCAGCATTCCTCTGATTGTGGACGGTTCGTATATTTTGAGATCATCAGTGGTGTTCTAACAAACCTCATTTTTGTTTTCTAGTCAAACTCTTTCCAGTTACGGCTGTTGATCCCCTTATGAGCTTCTGAACATATGTTTTCCCAAATATCATCCTCAATTGTTTCGTTAAGTTCAGATTCCTATTTTGCTTTAATTTGAAGGGTGTTATCTGTTGAATCCAGAATTAGGCTATTATATGTTAAACTGATCATTTTAGTGTGAAAATCCTCACACTCTCCTCCATCTCTGTAGATTTCCAGACTGTCAGATCATCACTATTAATGTCATTTCTGTTCGGCAGCACAATAATCGCTCTCTTATATGGAAATAAAGGGCTTTTCTTCAACAGAATGAAGGAACTGTATGATCTAATGACTCTTTGTGTTGGCTGAAACAGAAAGTTTCACACGCTCACCCTCAAGAAGTCAAATATTTGATCATTTTAATACACACAAAATTAGCATATAGCCAGTTTTCCATATGTTGTGATGCATGTTTTTGTTTTTCATTTATTGAATTTTATTTATTTAACCAATCTGATGTTGAATAGTAGTTTAAAGAGATATGCTGTCTGCATTCCGGTTGTAAATTGCGACAGAAAAGCCTGGTTATAAACTACAAGTCTTTTTTTCTGTTCATTCATTCATTTTGCTTTGGCTTAGTCCCTTTATTTATCAGGAGTCACCACAGTGGAATGAATCGCCAACTATTCCAGCATATGTTTTATGCAGTGGATGCCCTTCAAGCTGCAACCCAGTACTGAGAAACACTCAAACACACTCATTCACACACACTCATACACTACGGCCAATTTAGTTAATCAATTCCCCAATAGTGCATGTGTTTGGACTGTGGGGGAAACTGGAGCACCCACGCCGACATGAGGAGAACATGCAAACTCCACACAGAAACATTAACTGACAGGACTCAAACCAGCAACCTTCTTGCTGTGAGGTAACAGTGCGACACCACTGAGCCACCGTGTCACCCACTTTTTCTGTTATGTTAGAGATTTACATATTATTTTCATGTATAATACATTATTTGAAACTATTATAATGTCAGTAAAAGTCACTTTGTTAAACTGTAGAACTGAATTTTCAACATCAGAAGTGGACAGCGCAGAGATCAACATCCCATAATGCAATTCAAAATAAACAAAGGGGATTTTTAAGGGGATTATTTATCGTGTAACTTATGGTTTATGTTGAAACGTTAGAAAAAGTGACTTTTATTGACATTTTAATAGTATGAAGTGATATACTGTCTGGACTGGGGTTGTAAATTGAGGCACAAGAGCCTGGTAATAAACTGCAAGTCCTTTTTGTTGTTATTTATATATTATTTTGAGTAATTGTTTCAACGTGGCTCGGTGGCCAGCACTGTGGCCTCACAGAAAGAGAGTTTGCATGTTCTCCCCGCGTTAGTGTGGGTTTCCTCCGGGTGCTCCGGTTTCCCCCACAGTCCAAACACATGCGCCATAGGGGAATTGATCAACTACAGTACATTGGCCGTAGTGTTTGAGTGTGTGTGTGAATGTGTATGGGTGTTTCCCAGTATGGGGTTGTGGCTGGCAGAGTATTCACAGTGTAAAACATATGCTGGAATAGTTGGCGGTTCATTCCGCTGTGACAAACTTTGATGAATAAGGGACTAAGCCGAAGGAAAATTAATTTTTGTTTCAATAAAATGTCAATAAAAGTCACTTTTTATTAAACTGAAGAGTCGAATTTCCCATAATGCAATTCACAGTAAATGAATGAAACACTCACAAAACATGAAATATGTTAATTGAAGGGTTTTGTTTACAGTGTAACTTAATTTAAACCAATAAACAGCAAAATTCACTCTATATATTAAACATTTGCAACAGATTGTGTGCGGTGTTAATGCTCAGAGGATGCACATTTAGGCTACTATTTTAAATGGACATATTCTGTCCCATTATACACTCTCAGAAATAAAGGAGCTGTCACTAGTGCAGTACCTTTTCATAAGAGACATATTTGTAGCCAAAGAGTCGACAATGGTACCTCAAAGGTGCATATTAGTACTCGCATGTTCCTAAAAAGTACCTCTGAGGTACCATTATGGACCCTTCACCACACAGATAATGTTCTCCAGCTCTCTGAAACGGACCCTTTCAGGCTTTGATCCTGATTGTGGTGTTTTGGTGACTGTCGCTTTAAATGCAAATGAGAGTGTGCTCTTTTCAGAAGAGGGCGGAGCTACAAATGCATATGGACAGACGGCTGCTTCTCACTCAGGGGTGCTAATGAGATGGAGAGATGGGCACTAGTGGGCGGGGCTTTCCTCTGATGACATGTACAAAGGGAGAATGTCAATCACAGTGTTTCATTCATCAAGTCTGATTAGAATAAACACAATAATACAATTTTACTATTAGAGGCTGGAGATATTCACACAGCGCTGGCACACAACTGTTTATAAAAGTGCTTTAAGCATAACAGCTCCTCTTTAACAGTAAGTTAAAGCTCCAGCCTATTTAAAAATGTCCTTTAGTAAAGCTCTGAATATATAAATGAGTGTTTGCATGTACAATAATGTGATAAAGTGACTTTAAATCATGCATGTGTGGCGTTTTTTATCCAGCTTGAGTGTCTTTCTGCCAGACTTGAGCTCAGTGAAGTGTGAATCTCAGTAGTGGTCTATAAAGTGTGTTGTCGTTCACTGTTTCTCCGTCGTTTGTTGCTCTGATTGGCAGTTTTGGCAGTCTGGCTGTGATTAGTGTTTCCTCATTAAAGCGTCTGACCTACTGAGTGCACACTACAGCCTATTAGGGCCTGGCAGGGGTGCACCATGGGAATGTGACAGGTTTGTTGGGTACGTCTGTGAAAATGCAATGTGTGTAGAGTTTCTATTGTTTAGATGGAAGTTAAAGAATTTGACTCTAGGTGACTTTATTTATTAGTTTATTTGACTCGTTTTTGCACGTACATACTCACACACTTACATACACACTCTCACACACACTCTAATGAGGTTTTATTATTTTTAATCATTTAGAGAATATTGCATTTATATATTTTATTAATTTTTATTTTGATATGTTGGCATGATTTATTGATCTGATATCTAATAGTATAATTCATAGAATTATTGCTCAAATATAGAATTTTTGTTGCACATATACTCACCGGCCACTTTATTAGGTACACCTTAATAGTACCTGGTTGGACTTTCTTTTGCTTTCAGAACTGCCCTAATCCTTGGTGGCAGAGATTCAAGAAGGTACTGGAAATATTCCTCAGGGATTTTGCTCCATGACAGCATCACACAGTTGCTGCAGATTTGCCGGCTGCACATCCATGATGCCAATCTCCCGTTCCACCACATCCCAAAGCTGCTCTATTGGATTGAGCTCTGGTGACTGTGGAGGCCATTTGAGTACAGTGAACTCATCGTCATGTTCAAGAAACCAGTCTGAGATGATTGAGCTTTATGACATGCTGCGTTATCCTGCTGGAAGTAGCCATCAGAAGATGGAGACACTGTGCTCATAAAGGGATGGACATGGTCAGCAGCAATACTCAGGTAGGCTGTGGCGTTGATGCTCAATTGGTACTAATGGACCCAAAGAAAATCTCCCCCACACCATTACACCACCACCACCAGCCTGAACCGCTGATACAAGGCAGGATGATCCATGCTTTCATGTTGTTGAGGCCAAATTGTGAGCCGAGCATCTGAATGTGTCAGCAGAAATGGAGACTCATCAGAGCAGCAACGTTTCTCCAATCTTCTATTGTCCAGTTTTGGTGAGTCTGTGTGAATTGTAGCCTCAGTTTCCTGTTCTTCGCTGACAGGAGCGGCACCCGGTGTGCTCTTCTGCTGCTGTAGCCCATCTGCCTCAAGGTTGGCCGTGTTGTGTGTTCAGAGATGCTCTTCTGCAGAGCTCGGTTGTAACGAGTGCTTATTTGAGTTACTGTTGCCTTTCTATCAGCTGGAACCAGTCTGGCCATTCTCCTCTGACATCAACAAGGCATTTGCACCGACAGAACTGCCGCTCACTGGATATTTCCTCTTTGTCGGAGCATTCTCTGTAAACCCTAGAGATGGTTGAAAATCCCAGTAGATCAGCAGTTTCTGAAATACTCAGAGCAGCCCGTCTGGCAGCAACAACCATGCCACGTTCAAAGTCACTTAAATCCCCTTTCTTCCCCATTCTGATGCTCGCTTTGAACTGCAGCAGATCCTCTTGACCATGTCTACATGCCTAAATGCAGTGAGCTGCTGCCATGTGATTGGCTGATTAGAAATTTGTGTTAATAAGCAGGTATACCTAATAAAGTGGCCACTGAGTGTATATTTTATTTCCATGAATAAGTGCAGTGGATGTGAAGTATCCTCGTTCGCTGAAGTGATGTAATATCAGGTGGAGTATTCTTCATTATAAATATTGTGCTCAGTTTGTGAAGCGAGCATTAGAAGCAGCTGTGCTGAATCATAGATCTATTGTGTCAGATTTATTGCAATGCCATTACATAACCTGTCTGTTAAAACTATCACGGCTGGCCGTTAATATTGTCACAGCTGGTTTAAATATGCTATATTTCATAATTCTCTGCATACTGTAATGCTGTATGCTGAAAGGTGATGTCACACTGTCACGAATCAGTTCATGTGTGTGTGTGTGTGTGTGTGTGTCTGTATGTGCAGGGGTGGATTTAGGGATTTGGGGACCCTAAGCACATCCATCCATGGGGCCCAGCAGTCTAAATATTCAATTCAATTCAGCTTTATTTGTATAGCGCTTTTACTATGTAGATTGTGTCAAAGCAGCTTCACATAAATGGTCATAGTAACCGGAACAGTGTAGTTTAGTTTTTAGTGTTTAAGTTCAGTTTAGTTCAGTTTAGCTCAGTTCAGTGTGGTTTAATCATTACTGAGAGTTCAAACACTGAAGAGCAAATTCATCGATGCGTAGCTCTATCAATCCTGAACCATGCGAGCCAGCGGAGAGGGAGAAACACTTCACCTGACTCCCTTTGAATAAGAACCCTTTGTATATTTATTTATTTATTAAAGATTTTTTTTTCTTAAAATAAATTCACAACTAAAAGTCATAAACCATTTTACTCTCATTTGACTGCTGGACTGCTCCATGATTGAGGGTGGGGGAGCAAATTTGCAAAAAATTGAATAATCATGTTAAATTAATTTTTTTTAGACCCTCGTCATACAAAATATGATAGAAAACTATGTTAAATATAATTTGAAGGTTTTATTTCTCTGTCTGGGTATTTATTACAGATTTCCTGTGGTCACTTACCTCACTTATTGGTTAAATCCATCCTCAATCCGACGATTCAGCCTTCATTTTTCTTATAAACTCACTTTTTGCAATAATGTATTGTTTTTTTTTTCTTCATGTAAGTATCTGGCTTGAGCTTGTACTCCTGTTTTTGAGGAACATTCATGTGTTGACAGAATGTTGATTCATTGACGAATCAATCCGATTTGTCAACGAGTCATTCTCTCGAATCGGTTCTTTTAACCTTTTCTTCTTTGATTCTTCTTCTTCAGGACATTTCTTAATGACATTTACTCACTATTTACTCTCCCTCAAGGGGTTAACCTGAAAATAAGCAACTATTGACTTCCATAGTAGGAAAAACAAATGCTATGGAAGTCAATGAAATAGGTTTCCAGCTATCTTCCAAATATCCTCTTTTTAAAGTTAAACATAGCTATTGTGGAGGATGAGTAAATGATGACAGAATTTCAAATTTGGGTGAACTATCCTTCTAAACAAAAGCAGGATCTAATATTATTTCACTTCAGTAATTCGAATTGCTCCAGTTATGAAGTGAATCGTCTAAACGAATCGGTTGCAAAAATGAATCAGAGAATCAAATGACAGTTGAATCGCAAGCGCAGCAGTTTGGCGCCATTATTTTTGTCGTCTTTGGCTTTCCATACGAACAGTTTCAGTCACCGTGAAGGTAAACATTTTGGTTGTTCTTGTTTTAATCCCATTATTGAAATGAGTCTGTGATCGGTTACCGCCGCTCGTCACCTTCACGTTACCGGACGCCGCCATTATGGGTCAAATAAACTGGACACTGATAGACGCCGCTGAGTGACCGTGAGTGTTTGTGAAAGAGACGGAGAGAAAGAGTGTGTGTGTGTGTGTGTGTGTGTGTGTGTGTGTGTGTGTGTGTGTGTGTGTGTGTGTGTGTGTGTGTTCACACAAGCGTTTTCGGGTTATTTGTGGATGTGAGTTACATTATGGGATGTTGATTACTGCTCTGTCCACTTTTAATGATGAAAATTCAACTCTACAGTTTAACAAAGCGACTTTTATTGACATTTTAGTGGTTTAAAATAATTATATAATGTATAAAAAGTAGAGGAATAAGTCTGTTAAATAGCAGTAAATGTGCTGCAGTTTCTGAGAAACAAGGTTTCTGCAGCGTAATATTCAACACCAAATCAGACGATATAGCACTGCAAGCTATTAAATATGTTCATTAAAGTCACTTTCCACCACTTGTCAAGCTGTTTGAGGAAAGATCAAGGTCTCATAATGCAAACAATAAAAAGTAAAAACAAGAATGTTGCTTTAACAGTGCTTTTTAATGGTTTAATGCATAAACAACATTTCCTAAAGCAATAATTCTTAAGCTTTATGTCCTCGTCATTTTCAGTTCTTGATGGCTCTGTAGTTTATTTCCTCATGAAAGGGTTGATCAGGTTTAATTGTGAATCTCTGCAGTTTTAACCATCTTAAATCTGACTAGCGCTAGTCTTTAAGCCGTCCTTCATTGTTAACCGAAAGTCAGTTGTTTATGTAAGTGGCAAATAAAGTCCCCGAGGCAGACAGAGAGTCTCGAGTGCTGCTAATAACCCTGCTAATGTCTGCCTCTGAATAACAGTGCATTCATGTGTCCGTGTGCAGCGTCTCCGTCTGCCGCTGCTGGACTCCACGCTGACAGACGAGCACCTTTATAATGGGACGCGCTTAACCTTTGACCTCAGCACAAAGACGCCTAAAGAGGCGGTCATGGATGAGTGTAACCGAGCGAAACTCAGAGGATCTGATCTGGAAACACTGTAATATCACATGTACAGCCACAACCTGAAGGTAAAAGAAACTCTTTGTTTGTTGCCAGCGGCCTTAAAAAAAACTCATTCGAGACTCTCTTTCATGTCCAGCTACAGAAACGATGGATGTTTGCTGTAAAGCAGGACACCTCACATGAAAATGAAACATACTATAGTAATTTATAGTAAATACTATACTGTTTTGGATTATATTACAGCAAAGTACTTGAATAAATCTGTTAATTTTTACGGAAGCTATGGTAACAACTATACTGATTGATCTGCTGTTATGATTCCATCGTTGCTATGGTAACACAACAACTATACTATGTAATCTGCTTTGGTGATTCTGTAGTTGCTATAGTAACACAACAACTATACTATGTACTTTGCTGTGGTGATTCTGTAGTTGCTATGGTAACACAACTATACTGATTGATCTGCTGTGATGATTCTACAGTTGCTATGTTAACACTAACTATACTAAGCGATCTGTTGTGGTGCCTATACAGTTGCTATGGTAACATGACAACTATACTGATTGATCTGCTTTGATGATTCTACGGTTGATATGGTCACACAACTATACTGATTGATCTTGTGTGGTGATTCTACAGTTGCTATGGTAACACAACAAGTATACTAATTGATCTGCTGTGGTGATTCTACAGTTGCTATGGTAACACAAGAACTATACTAATTGATCTGCTGTGGTGATTCTACAGTTGCTATGGTAACACAACTATACTGTTTGATCTGTTGTGGTGATATTATAGTTGCTATGGTAACACAGCTATACTGATTGATCTCTTGTGGTGATTCTACAGTTGCTATGGTAACACAACTATATTGATTGATCTGTTGTGGTGATTCTAAAGTTGCTATGGTAACACAACTATACTGATTGATCTGCTGTTATGATTTCATCGTTGCTATGGTAACACAACAACTATACTATGTAATCTGCTTTGGTGATTCTGTAGTTGCTATAGTAACACAACAACTATACTATGTACTTTGCTGTGGTGATTCTGTAGTTGCTATGGTAACACAACTATACTGATTGATCTGCTGTGATGATTCTACAGTTGCTATGTTAACACTAACTATACTAAGCGATCTGTTGTGGTGCCTATACAGTTGCTATGGTAACATGACAACTATACTGATTGATCTGCTTTAATGATTCTACGGTTGATATGGTCACACAACTATACTGATTGATCTTGTGTGGTGATTCTACAGTTGCTATGGTAACACAACAAGTATACTAATTGATCTGCTGTGGTGATTCTACAGTTGCTATGGTAACACAAGAACTATACTAATTGATCTGCTGTGGTGATTCTACAGTTGCTATGGTAACACAACTATACTGTTTGATCTGTTGTGGTGATATTATAGTTGCTATGGTAACACAGCTATACTGATTGATCTCTTGTGGTGATTCTACAGTTGCTATGGTAACACAACTATATTGATTGATCTGTTGTGGTGATTCTAAAGTTGCTATGGTAACACAACTATACTGATTGATCTGTTGTGGTGATTCTACAGTTACTATGGTGACACAACTATACTAATTGATCTGTGTGGTGATTCTTTAGTTGCTATGGTAACATAACTATACCAAGTGATCTGTTGTGGTAATTCTACAGTTGCTATGGTAGTGGCAGCACAATTACTATACTGATTTATCTGTTGTGGTTATTCTATAGTTGCTATGGTAACTTAACAACTGTACTGATTGGCCTGTTGATATTCTACAGTTGCTATGGCAACACAACTATACTGATTGACCTGATCTGTTGTTGATCAGTACAGTACAGTTGATCAGTTCTCTGTAGTTGATACTACAGTATGCTGGAGCATTCATTAACAAAGAGTTGCAAACACTATATTTACTATATGAACAAAATAATAATCTTTACTACAGTATGGTTTAAAAACACAAGTATTTACTGTAGTATTTATGAGGCAGTCAGCGAAATCTCTATTAAATCTTTCTAAAATGAAAACAATTTGTCAGAAATGTGTTGTTGACCCCCACAGATCAGAGTTCTGCATAACATGTAAAATATGCCTTACCATCTTATGAATAAGTAGGATATTTAAATATTTGAAATTCAGATCATTCCTGTATTTTCAGCATCATTACTTGTAACATTTTAAATGTCTTTACTGTCAAATAAAAGCATATATTCCTTTTAAACATTATGAGAACACAAATATAAATGATTTTGATTCTGCAACATCAACAAAATTTCCCACAGACACACACTCGCACATGGTTTGGCACTGGCAGTCCAACGTGCAATGGCTTGCCAATGTTGTTGTTTTGCACATTACAGCATCAGAAATAATCTTTATCCTCTGAACAACACAATAACACACAACCATATGGACACACACACACACACACACACAGGCCATCCCCAGTCTAAATATAGAGCACACACTATCAAAACGTGCATATGGACATGCATGCATGGACACGTGCACAGACGGCTTGCATATTGAGCGTCTGTGCGAACACACACACACAGGCACACACAGAGAAAGCTGACAGCACTAAATAAATCCATTTATAAAACAAGAGCGCCAAGAAGCACTTCTAGTTATCATTGTGCGGCCCATCTGTTATGTGCTGCAGTCCCAGCATGCCTCATTCATAACACAAACAAACATTTTAGATAGTTGTATTTTTATTACAGTATATTAAATGTTTTAAAAGATTGAAATTCTCTATTCTTAAATAGTATTTTTAATATATATTTTAACTTATTATAAGAAATTTACATAATAATTTATTAATAATTAAAATGGAAAAATATAAGTGGTTTGTTTATTTGTTTGTTTGTTTTATTTATTTGTGTGTTTGTTATTTGTTTGTTTATTTAGTTTCAAAATCAGTCATAAGTGGCTTACTTATTTGTTTTATTTTGTTGTTCGCCTGTTTAGTTTCAAAATCAGTCATATGTAGTTTATTCATTTATTTATTAATTTATTTTAGTTATTTTATTCTGTTTTAAAAATTAGCCATAAGTGGTTTATTAGTTTATTTGTTTGTTTATTTAGTTTCAAAATCAGTGATTTATTTATTTATTTATTCATTTATCTATTAATTTATTTATTTTGAAGTTTAAATGTCATCTAAAAACTTTATAAATGTCTCTCTTCTATCTGGAATCACTCCAAAAAATAAATAAAGTTTTGTTTTGGTGACAGAGCTTCTAAACAGATAATAAATATATTTTAAAGATAGAAGTAGTGAATGCTAATATGCAAATTGACAAGTGTATGTAATTACTATATGCAACGTTATATGTGCAGCTTTTATGTGCAAATTAGCATGTAAAGCTATACCCAATTGGGCCAGCAACCATCCAATCAGTAACAATATATTTCAAGTTTTAAGAAACATTTATTCATTAACTCTGTTTACTTATTAATATGGTTTAATTATCTTCCTTACAATAACATTCGTTTTTAAGGTTTTTTTTAGGTTTTAAATTGGCCATTAAAAAAGTCTTTAGCATTTAGCCTTGTGTAAGTCAAGTGAAATTTAATTTATTATGGTCTTAAAATGGTCTTAAAAAGTCTTAAATTTGACTTGATGAAACCTGTAGAAACCCTCTTACTGCTCCAAAATACTTTAAATGTTTCTCAAAATAAAATATATTGTATTTAAAGGGGGAAAATTTTAATTTTTATCCAGACATTTAAAAAGAACAGTTTTTCAGAGCAGTAATCACAATACCCTGAAACCGTGATACTTTTATCAAAGGTTATCTTACCATCTTCTTATATTCCGGATCTTATACTGGGCCATGCCTGTTTTATACCTCAATCAACAAGTCTGCCTTTTCCCAGTGGTTTATTGTTGTGTACAGGAAAAATATTCAAAACTAGACACGTTCCTAACATTAATAAATATCTCTCCATGTTTTCTCTCAGTGTTTTTGACAGTACATGTGAGTAAAGCGTCTCATTCCTCACTTCTTGCTCATATTAATCTCGTTTTTGTGTTCTTTTGGCAGGTTGAGGTGCGAGTCAAAGGTGAGCCGTGGGTTACAGCAGAACCGCTAGAGATCTCGGAGCATTCATCACCAGAACACACACACACACACTCCAGCAAACATCCGGGAGCCTCTGGATCTCCAGCGCTGACAGTGAGGTGAGAGATGGAGGATTCTCTTCACGACCTGTCGTAACTCTGTTTTTGACCACAGGGAAAGCAGTTCCCCGAACTCACGGTTCACAGTTAAACAATTATTTGATATTTTTAAGACACTTTTTAGCTGAACTTGAACTTGACTTCTTCCAATTTCCTACCTTTAATAATTTGGCAGATTATTTTGCTTGTTTTAAGGAAAAACTCACTTAGTTGTGACATTATTTCTGAAAACAAAGCATGTTTTCTGCTTGTCTAGAAAATGCTTCTTGATTTCAGAATTGTTTTTATATTTGACTTGAAACTCAAAAAATTAAAAGCTCATAACAAATTCATTTTATATATACACTCACTGGCCACTTTATTAGGTACACCTGTCCAACTGCTCGTTAACACAAATCTCTAGTCAGCCAATTACATGGCAGCAGCTCAATGCATTTAGGCATGTAGACATGGTCAAGATGATCTCCTGCAGTCCAAAGCGAGCATCAGAATGGGGAAGAAAGGGAATTTAGGAGACTTTGAACGTGGCATGGTTGTTGCTGGTTGTGCAGAAAGATTTTTACGCACAACCATCTCTAGGGTTTACAGAGAATTGTCCGACAAAGAGGAAATATCCAGTGAGCGGCAGTTCTGTGGGCGCAAATGCCTTGTTGATGAGACCAGAGGTCAAAGGAGAATGGCCAGACTGGTTCCAGCTGATAGAAAGGCAACAGTAACTCAAATAAGCACTCGTTACAACCGAGCTCTGCAGAAGAGCATCTCTGAACACACAACACGTCCAACCTTGAGGCGGATGGGCTACAGCAGCAGAAGAGCACACCGGGTGCCGCTCCTGTCAGCTAAGAACAGGAAACTGAGGCTACAATTCACACAGACTCACCAAAACTGGACAATAGAAGATTGGAGAAACGTTGCTGCTCTGATGAGTCTCCATTTCTGCTGACACATTCGGATGCTCGGCTCACAAACATGAAAGCATGGATCATCCTGCCTTGTATCAGCGGTTCAGGCTGGTGGTGGTGGTGTAATGGTGTGGGGGAGATTTTCTTTGGGTCCATTATTACCAATTGAGCATCAACGCCACAGCCTACCTGAGTATTGCTGCTGACCATGTCCATCCCTTTATGAGCACAGTGTCTCCATCTTCTGATGGCTACTTCCAGCAGGATAACGCAGCATGTCATAAAGCTCAATCATCTCAGACTGGTGTCTTGAACATGACGATGAGTTCACTGTACTCAAATGGCCTCCACAGTCACCAGAGCACAATCCAATAGAGCAGCTTTGGGATGTGGTGGAACGGGAGATTGGCATCATGGATGTGCAGCCGACAAATCTGCAGCAACTGTGTGATGCTGTCATGGAACAAAATCTCTGAGGAATATTTCCAGCAGCTTCTTGAATCTCTGACATGAAGGATTAAGGCAGCTCTGGTGGAAAAAGTACTAGTAAGGTGTACCTAATAAAGTGGCCGGTGAGTGTCTATGTGTATATTTGTATAGTTGAAGTCAGTGTTTTATTTCTGGAGACAATTGAAAACAAATATTGCTTAAGGGGGTTAATAATATTGACCTTAAACTGCTTTTTAAAAAATTAAAAACTGCTTTTATTCTAGCTGAAATAAAACAAACAAGACTTTTCCCATAAGAACAAATATTATACAAGAAAGAGCAAGTAACACTGAATGAACCATACCCGCAGCTGAAATGTAAATCTGAGGTACTATTTTTCTTTAAAGTGTCTGTGAAAGTTTGGAGTTGATAATAATGTGGGATAGTGAGGAGGTGGGCTTCGGTGTCACTATGAAGAATATACGTGATGGTACACAGTGTTCTCTGTGACTCCCACACACTCATATAGAAACACAGCAGGAAAGAGGGAGACGTCCACACACTGAATGACAACAGAACACATTTGTGCCAAAAAGTATAGTCGCAGTGCTGATTCCTTCATGAAAAACCCTCTTAAAGGGGAGCTATTTTGCAAAAATGACTTTTATAAGGGGTTTAACCCTAATTGTGTCAGCAGTGTGTCAATATCTCCAGCCTCCAGTGTTAAACATGAAGCAATCATATTGTTTATAATCAGACTTGATTAGTGAATTGATTAACATTCTCGCTTTGTACATGTCATCAGAGGGGAAAAGCCCCACTCACTAGTGATGATTATTTAATTGTTTATTCCAGCCAAACTAAAAAAAACGAAGTCTCCTGAAGAACAATATCATAGGAAATACTGTGGAAAACTTTGAAGAGTTGGACAGGAGGTAATGATCAGGAGCTGATCATGTTGCAGTGTTCAGGGCCAGCAGGACAGTAAATATGAGCTGCAGTCTGTGTGTCTGACAGCTCCTCTGGGAAACACACTCACATCAGAGATTCAGCTTCAGTAAACAAACACTGGCAGGAGATCCGTCCACAGATATATGAGAAACTGAATGAAATTTGGCTCTGTGTGAAAAATACAGTCAAGTAGGAAAGTTTTTGTTCAACTGTAAGAGAAAGCTGAGGAATATATATTTTCCATAATGATGCTGCTTGTACATCATCCTATTATCTTTAGGGAGAAGTCTGCGTCGTTCATGATCTAATCTAAAAACTTGCTGGTTGAATAAAGGTAACTTTAAGTCTGAATTTGCCAGGGGTTTGAGTACTTTCAGACTTGTGCAATATTTTTTCTTCTTCAAATATTTTTTTCAAGTGATATCTAATGGATAATATTTTTTATTTTGGAGTCTTGTTTGTTTTATTTCGGCTAGAATAAAAGCAGTTCTTATTTTTTTAGGGTCAATATCATTAGCCCCCTTAACCCTCATGTACACTGTAAAAAATAAATCCGTAAAATTTACAGTAAAAAACAGCAGCTGTGGTTGCCAGTACTTTACCATTAAAAACACGGTACAAACTGTAAAAGTAACTTTTCATTTTTACAGTAAATTACCGTATTTTATTAATTTATAGAGGTAATATGTCTGTATTTTTGAATGATCAACTACTAAACACCAGTATGGTAACACGGATGATTAAATTAAAGTCATGAAATAAACATTGTTTATCAACATTAGGTGTAACATAAATCTCTAATGTACATTACTGATGGGGAAACAACTAAAAAGATCCATATTAATGTAAACAAAATGCTTAAAAAGTTATGTGCCATGCAGGGAATTCTGGGAAAGTCAATTTACGGTTATTTGCCGTATATATTGAGGAAACATACTGTTAATCAGGTTATGGATTTGTACTGTAGCATTTTTACAGTTTTTTACCGTTGAAATCACGGCCATTTTTTACAGTATACAGTAGGGGATGTTTTCATCCCCTCTAGGGTGATTTAGTGTCTTTATTTGGCTATAACGTTCTCTGTGTTTCAGCTAGCTGAATGGTTTTTGCTGATAAATCCTATTTTTAAAAATATATTTTGAGAAAATGCTTTGAAATTAAAAAAACAACTCAATGACACACTCTTGGCAAATGTATAACCCTTTTTTATCTTCAGGATGAAAAAATTCACTGAATTAAACTGCTGTGAAAATGCATCACTTTTTTAATCTGTTAATCAACCTCAGTCCTGATCAAAACTAATAAATTACTTAGTAAATTGCAGGATTTTAACTCTTTAATTGGCAAATTCATAAATTATTTCACTGATTTGGTTAAAAAACACACACACAAAATGACCTTTTTTATATAAAAGGTAATTGTGGACTGGGTTTGTTTTTACTTTTCTATCAAAGTCATGGACATGTGAAACAACATCGCCTTTGGTCCATTGTTGTGGATTAATTTTCATTTCTTTCTCCTAGGGTCCGTTCTTCGTACGTGGATTACTCAAGTTAGCTGGATTTGGATATTGACGATTTGACACGATCCAGGATCGTTTCGTTCTTCAAAGCTGATCCGAGAGTTGTTGTCATAGCAACAGTTCTGCTACGTCAAACCTGATCGGGAGCAGGTTCAATTCACATAAACAGGATTAGATCGCCTCAGTTCAAGCAAAGATAATACAGAAAGTATGTTCCGAATTCTGATATTTTCTTTCTTACAGTAAAAGTTATATACACTTAGGAAAATGGTACATATTTTTTAACTATATATATATAAAGTTATAGTTATTAATAAAATAAATAAAGTTATACATATTAATAAAACTTATGCAATCTGCACCCTCGAAATGAAAGTACAAAGACTGCCACCTGGTGGTGCAAAGAGAAAACTTATTTATATGAACTTTTTAGATCGCTTTAGTACAAATTGTGTATAATAGAAATGCACAATATGTGACTTTTTTTTAAAGCAATAATACATTTATGCTGTCATAAACATGTTTTGATAGTTAATATGCCAGTGTTTTGATGCTTCACAAAAGTTGCAGAAGCCTTTACCAATATGAAAATGCTTTTGTAAACAACCAGTTATTCTTTACACCGAATAAAAAATATTTTCTAAATGTAGAACTAAATACATTGTTTTGCATTGAAATACATGATGATACACTTGACACATGAAAGTAGAAAGCCTGCAGCTCACAACAAATGTGGAAGGTTATCGCGTGTCATATTTAACAAACCGTTTACTGCTAATTTGATGTAATTTTGCTCACATGGATAATTGAATATTAATCAGATGATGTCATTACGCTGCTGTGCCGTGAGTCAATCGCTGCATTGCTGATCATGATTTCGAGGATCGATAGATCTGTCCTTCATAACACACGCAGCGATCACAGATCTGTTTATCCAGACATTCTAATCTGATTCGCGAACTTGTTTGAAGAACCAAATTAGCGAGAGATCAGTTATCAAGATTAAAAGATCCAGGATCTGCCAAATAATCTTAGATCATTTAAGCGAGGTACGAAGAACAGACCCCTACACTCAGATTCAGTTTTATTGCTAAGTGTGCTTTACACTCACAATGAATTTGTTTTGGCTACAGAAGCTTCCATTGTTCATAAAGTGACAACACTAAATAAATATGAGGAAAAAAGACGATAAACATTAAACAGAGATGCAGTTAGTCCTGAAATCTGGATGTTGAGTTGTATGTACAGTTTTGTTATAAATATACAGGTTATAAGGTGCTGTGCACAAATGTGAATGTAGGAAGTATTGCATTGTATATTGATATGAGGTGCTGTGTACAAGTGCGTATGAGAAAGAATTGCACATATTTATGGCACAGTTGGGGAATATTTACCTGTTTATGAGGTAGATGACCCGAGGAAAGAAACTTTTCCTGTGTCTGGCTGTTTTTGTGCTTGGTGCTCTAAAGCACCAACCAGTAACAGTTCGAACAGGTAGTGTGCTGGGTGTGAGGCGTCCAGAGTGATTACATTTACAGTTGGGGGTTGGTTTTGCCTCATTTACTTTTATTATAATCACAATTTTTTTTGTTCAAAACCATGACAACATATAATCATGCATGTTTGATTGTTGGTGGTTTTTCCTTTTGGGAGGAGATCAAATTTGTCATTTTTACTGTTGATCATCAGTGGGCACCAATAACCTGAAAAACCCTAAAAAAAAAGCGTAGTTTCTAGATTTTAACAGCACGTTAAAGTGTGTGTGAGAGTGATCTCAGACACCTCAAAGTGCGTAAAGAAAATAAAAATATGCATCTCAGCTCTCAGAACTACATGGAGTAAACAAAAACAAAGACTGTGTATTTATGCACCATTAAATGTGGTTATAATGGAAGTCAATGGGGCAAAAACAACCAAAAATAAATAAATCCTGGGGGGGTGTGTGAAGGAAAATGAATCCAAAACAATGATGTTAATAATCGTTCACATGTCCAAGACTGATAAAAGGTAAAAGATAAATAAAACAATCCAGTCCACAACTACTTTTTATTTTACAAATGTGTCAAAATTCCAAAAAAAAAATATCTGGTTCATTTTAGTTTTTATTTCAGCGTATGTTTTTATCCCGAACATAACAAAAGGGTAGTAAATTTGAACAGTTTACAAGGGTTCAGAAATATTAGTGTTGGATTGTCTGCAGAACAAACCACTGTTATACAATGACTTGCCTAATTACCCTAACTTTACCCTAATTACCCTAGTGAAGCCTTTAAATGTCACTTTAAGCTGAACACTAGTGTCTTGAAGAATATCTAGTCTAATATTATTTACTGTCATCATGACAAATATAAAATAAATCAGTTATCAGAGATGAGTTACAACTATTATGATTAGAAATGTGCTGAAGAAATCTCTTCATTAAACAGCAGGATAATATTTAACAGGAGAGCTAAAGATGCAACTGTATATAATTTCAATACAAACTTTTATTTTGGATGTGATTAATTGCAGTTATTCTTTGCTCAGCACTAATGCATATTTAAAAATGGTGATTTACAAAATAAGTCGTTTGTCAGCTCTCCACATGCAGACTCTTTTGTCACTGACACTGAAGCTTCTATTCTGGACGTGCCATAAATTATCCAACAGCTCAAAGCTCCGCTCATCAGTCTGCGGATGAAGAAAGTGCCGTATTCAATAATTAAAATGACGTTACTCAACTCCTGGACGAGCAGCCTTTAAAAGCTTTAAATCTGCTGTTCACACCGGAGGGAAAACCCTGTCATCGTTTACTCACAATCCTGACCGAGCCAATCACACTCTGACATGTTCCCTCACCGTTATTTCTGAATGTTCTCTGAGTGTAAAAAATGTTTCTTATTAGTCTGTCCATGTTAGATTCCATTCGAATTTGCAAACGTTGTCTGAGCGTTAGGCGTGAATCTTCTCTGAACGTTCTAAAAACATTACTAAAACATTTCATGAATAAGACCAGATAAAAGTTATTGCTGGATAAACTTTGTATCATAACTTTGAGAGAACCTTGTAAGAACATTCTGGCAACGTTAGCAGTAATATCTTACAACTAAAATATTTAGAGAATAATATTTTTGTCCAAATGTTTTGAAAACATTAAAGACCTTATTACTTTGAACATATAATATGGCATTGGTTATTGATGAACTGGATGAACATGTGATCATAACTTTGAGGGGAGTTTGTAAGAACATTATGGCAATGTTAGTTTTGAATGTTCACTGAACGTTCTGAAACAGATATAAGATTTTATAACTAAAACTTTTCATGAACGTTATTTTTGTTTTGATGCTTTGAGAATATTAAAGACCAAATAAAAGTTATTACTGGATAAATATTGAATCATAACTTTGAAAAAACCTTGAAATAACGTTCTGGCAACATTAGAACTAACATTTTATAGCTGAAATGTTTAACAAACAATGTTTTTGTCCTAATGTCCTACCTAAAGACAAGATAAAAGTTATTACTGGATAAACATTGAATCATAAGTTTGAGAGAACCATGTAAAAACGTTCTGGCAACATTAGAATTAACATTTTTCATAACTAAAACATAACATGAACTATAGATTTATCCTAATGTTTTGAAAACATTAAAGACCTGAACAAACATTCTGGTGATGTTACTGGATGAACATTTGATCTTAACTTTGAGACAACCTTGTAAGAACATTCTGGCAATGTTAGAAGTAAAATTTTATAACTGAAATGTTTAATGAACAATGTTTTTGTCCTATTTTCCTACCTAAAGACAAGATCAAAGTTATTACTTGATGAACATTTGAACATAACTTTGAGGGAACCTTGTAAGAACATTTTAGAAACATTAATTTTTTTATGTTTTCTGAACGTTCTGGGACAAGTAGTAAGATTTTATTACTGAAACATGAACTGCATTTTTGTTCTAATGTTTTGAGAACATTAAAGGTGCAGTATGTAAATTTGACACCCAGTGGTTGAACTAGGTATTGCACTCCTGATTCAAAACACGTGCAAGTGCAGATTGCCAGATTGACAACACCAATAAAGGCTGATTTAAATCGTGTCCTGAATAAAGGGCAACCAAAAAATTATTTGTTTTTCAAAAAGGCAACACAGGTGCTGGAATATAATTGGCTGAACAACCAATGGACAGGTTAAAAAGACTTATAGACAGATGCTCCAGCACTGAACACACATGTTCAAAGCAGAATATCTGACTTCAGAATGGTTTCTCAGATAAACAAGAATGTTCACTGAGCATGTTTCTGACATATCTGCACACATATGATGCTGTCTTTATGCTCTAGAAGAGTCAAAAAATGATGAAAGAGCAGATTAAAGTTATTGCTTGATAAATGTTTGATCAAAACTTTGAAATAACCTTGTAAGAACGTTCTGGCAACATTAGAAGTAACATTATACACCTGAAATGTTTAATGAACAATGTTTTTTGTTCTTTTAAATAACTAATTATTATTAAATATTTATTAAATAAATTAGTATAATTAGTATTATTATTAGGGTTATTATAATTAGTATTATTAAATAACTAAAACATTACATGAATGATATTTTTAACTTAATGTTTTGAGAACATTAACGACCAGATAACTTTAAACAAATGTTCTGTTAATGTTACTGGATCAACGTTTGATCATAACTTTGAGATAACATTTTAAGAACGTTCTGGCAACATTAGAAGTAACATTATACACCTGAAATGTTTAATGAACAATGTTTTTTGTTCTTATGAGAACATTAAAGACCAGATACAAGTTAATTGCTGGATAAATGTTTGATCATAACTGAGAAATCCTTGTATAAGAAGATTCTGGCAACTTTAGAAGTAACATTTTATAACTAAAAAGTTTCATGAATAATATTTTTATTTTAATGTTTTGAGAACATTAAAGACATGATAACTTTGAGCAAACGTTCTGTTAAGGTTACTGGATGAACATTTGATCATAACTTTGAGACAACCTTGAAATAACATTATGAGAACGTTCCCTGTTAAAGGGGCAGGACACACAGAAGTGTAAATTTCCTCATCATTTACACTCAAGTGGTTCTGAACTTGACTTTTTATGATATTCTGAGGAATAGTGGGCGACGTGGTGGCTCAGTGGTCAGCACTGTGGCCTCACAGCAAGAAGGTTGCTGGTTTGAGTCCTGGCTGGGTCAGTTGGCGTTTCTGAGTTCACATGTTCTCCCCGTGTTGGCGTGGGTTTCCTCCGAATGCTCCCCCACAGTCCAAACACATGCGCTATAGGGGAATTGATCAACTAAAGCGGCTGTAGTGTATAAGTGTGTGTGTTAAAAAGTGTGTATGGGTGTTTCCCAATACTGGGTTGCAGCTGGAAGGGCATCTGCTGCATAACTCATATGCTGAAATAGATGGCGGTTCATTCCACTGTGGCGACCCTAGATAAATAAAGGGACTAAGCCGAAGGAAAATGAATGACTGAATTCTGAGGAATAAAAGCGATGACAATTTCCATTTTTGTGTGAACTACCCCTTAAATGTCCCTAGAAATCAATTATATTATTAAAATATAATGTATATTTGTGAATATTAATACAATTATTATTATTAAAACACTATAAAAGTGTAAAACAAGCTAAATTATCTGGCAATGATGTAAGTTAAATAATTTAAACATCATTATGGTAGATTATTTTGCTTGTTTTATTGAAAAACCCACTTCATTTTGACTCATTATTTCTGAAAACAACACAATATGTTGTGCTTGTCTAATAAATGCCTTTTAATTTCAGAATTTGTAGATATTTGGACAGGAAACAAGACAAAAGCAATAGTTGTCAAACTAAAGTGTTAGCAGAATTGTCTCTCTTTAATCTAGTGAAACGTGCATTGTTGTTGTTGTTGTTGTTGTTGTTGTTGATGATGTCATACAGTGTTTGAGTGACAGGGCAGCAGAATGGAGTCCTCATTAGTGTGCACAATACTCAGTGTTCTGCGTCAGTGGTGTCATTGCCTGCGGCGGTGGATGCACTATTGAACAGGGTTTCCCAGCAGCGGATTCCCTCCACCGTATCACGTTTATCTCCACGCTGAACACACAAATCTCATACGAGCCCTTCTGGATGTGTCCCTATGAGCACGGCAAACCCATTAGCCAGATATTAGTGGAGATTTAAGTGTCTGTGACACAAAAATAGCATCGGAAATGTGTTACGCAATCATTTTGAGCCCTGGAAAAATACAGAAAAGCACATAAACAAATGTATGACAGGAGCGAGCATCCTCCACATCCATTCATTTAGTAGATGCTCTTATAGATGAGGAGAAGAGAAGCACTTTAGAAACAAAATATGGTCTTGTTTATTATCCAAATCTCCACAAGCTCTTAAATCAAGAAGCATTTTCTGCACAAGCACAAGTGTTGTCTTGTTTTCAGAAATAATGAGTCAAATTTAAGGGAGTTTTCATTTAAACCAGGCAAAATCTGCCAATGAGGAAGTAAATAATCTACTTTTCCTTTTCATTTAAGGTTATTTAGCTCGTTTTAAGGAAAAGCTCACTTAATTATGGCATATTATTGCTTAAAACATGACTGTATGTTTCGCCTGTCTTGAAAATGCATCTTGATTTAGCAATATTTAGATATTTGGACTAGACACAAGGCAAACGTGTAAGAAATAAAACATTTTGGCTGTGTGTAGAGAGCACGGCATGACAGTTTTTAGATGTTATAGTTTTTTTATATGTGCTTTTGGAAGATTAAGACGTTTTCTTTTACATGAAATGACACTGGAAGTTTCTTATAATAATTCTGTATATTATATAGCGCTTTTCTGGGCACTCAAAGCACTTTACACAATGGGGGGAATCTCCTCATCCACCACTAGTGTGCAGCATCCACCTGGATGACATGATTGTGTCAGACCGCACACCAGCTGATTGGTGGAGAGGAGACAGAGGGATGAAGCCAATGATGAAATGCGGAGGCTGTGATGGACAGAAGCCATTTGGGCAAATTGGGCCAGGATGCCGGGGTTAAACCCTGAAAGACATCCTGGGATTTTTAACGTCTCATCCGGAAGATATCACTCACTGAGCAGTAAAGAGTCCCTGTCACTATACTGGGGCATTAGGAGCCACACAGACCGCAGGTTGAACGCCCCCTGCTGCCCTCACTAACACCACTTCCGGCAGCAACCTCACTTTCCGATGTGGTCTCCCATCCAGGTACTGACCAGGCAAAGCCCTGCTTAGCTTCAGTGGGCGACCATGTGAGAGTTGCCGAGAGCTGCTGCCGGCACTCATCAATTGTAGAATAAACATGCAGACTGACTTGATGTGGATGCAAGTTTTTCAGTGGATATTCTGAGAAAACAACAGAATTTCAAGACCTGCAAACCAGCAGATATATGAAATAATAAATCTGAGGTGTTGAGATGTACAGAACACTGCATTAAATGCTTTTCCTACTCGAGTTTTTGCTTCTAATCCAAACATCTAAAACTTTTTACATCAAGAAGCATCTTCTGCACAAGAACAAAATACAGTCTTGAAACAACACCGCCAAACTGAGTGAGTTTTTCCTGAACACAACCATAACCTGCCAATCGAGTTAATAATCTTGCTTTTACTGTTGACTGAACATCATTTCTCTTACGCCTTTGTCAGTGTATTTTGCTTGTTTTAAGGAAAAACTCACTTCATTTTGACCTATTAGTTCCTTAAACAAGACAACATGTTTTCCTTGTCCAGAAAATGCTTCTTGATTAAAGAGTTTTTGGATATTTAGACTAGAAACAAGGCAAAAACTCTGAGTAAGAAAAGCTTTTTTGCAGAGAGAGAGAGAGTGAGAGAGATGGTTAAGAATGAGAGGAGGAGTGGAGAGCGAGCGCAAAGGGGCAGGACTCTCTCTCTTTCTCTTCTCTCTCCTCTTTCTCTCTCTCTCTCTCTGGTGCTTTTAAGAGGAAACTTTGTGTTTTGTTCTTCAAGTTCACTTTAGTTCTCGCTGCTCTCTCATGCTGCTTTCTTCGCGTCCGTGTGTTTATTACTGACGGACGCATGAGATGCGCACCGGCAGCGCTGGATCCGCGTTTGCCTCGCGTCACATCATCTCAGAGCTCACTTTCTGGATTGTAATGTTTTCCAAAGTTTCACCAAAAGTGACGCGTGACTGATCTTCACTGGAATACATGGGATGATAACAATAATGTGGCTGGTGGTTTTGTTGTGTTGCGTTTTGGACGCCTCCGTTGCGCGTCCACCTGCGAACGCGTCTCTGCTCGCACCTGACGGAACCGTGCGCGCGGTGGACCGGATTTATCACGGGGGAGGAAAAGCCGGGTATCTTCTGTATCTGGACGAGCAGCGCTTTCAGCTGGATATGGAGCGGGATGAAACGATACCGGATCATCAGTTCAGCGCTGACGCACCGCCGCGCAGGGAATGCGTTTACCGCGGGACCGTCAATTCAAACGCGCAATCTCTAGCTGTTTTTAACCTGTGTGGTGGCGGGCTTGAAGGGTTTTTCGCGCTTGATCACTCCCGGTACACCATCACTCCTGTTATCCGAGCGAAAGGGCACGAGAATGACGTGCATATAGTCGAGGACGCCGACGCGACGCGCGCGCTTCATCTCTACACCCGGGAGCGCTTCAGTTTCGAGGCGATGCCTGAGCGGCACAGCTGCGGCACGCGGGACCGGAAAACGCGCAAGCACAAAAAAGAAATGCACGGGCGCAGATGGTGGACAAAGTTTATCAAACCTGACGCTTCGCCGACGCGACGCAAACGCTCTGTGTCGCGCGCGCGGCACGTGGAGCTGCTGCTGGTCGCTGATGCTTCCATGACGAAGAAATACGGGAAGGACTTACAGCACTACCTGTTGACGCTCGCGTCCATCGCGTCCAAACTCTACGGTCACGCGAGCATCGAGAACCCCATCCGGCTGTCGGTGGTGAAAGTGGCGCTTCTGTCCGAGCACGAGAAGGGCATCGAGATCTCCAAAAACGCGGCCGCGACGCTCAAGAGCTTCTGCAAGTGGCAGAACCAGCAGAACCCTCTGGATGACGATCATCAGCATCACCATGACGCCGCGATCCTCTTCACCAGGCAGGTAAAGCGGAGGTCAGCCTCGGTCAGCCCTGGCACTGCGGCTCGGGCGCGCGCACAGATATATACACAGGGGGGGAAATTGCTTAAACAATTTATATTGACTGAATTTAAACAAACGCATCAAGTTAAACATTATTATATTTAATTTAAGTTCTGCCCAAACAAACAGTAAGCAATTACCTTAAAATAATTAGAGTAAATCCAATGAATCATTTTTCAGCGTAAGTCGTTACACAGATTTGTGTCCTGACATATCACAAAAACACATACACACACACACTTGTGCAATAAAAAAACGATTCACTGGATTTACTAAACATGTTTAGGCAGAATTTAAATAAACAAATTAAGTTAAGTTTAAATTCAGCTCATAAAAAATTGTGAGCAATCAGATCCCTTAAACGTGTTTAGTAAATCCAGTGACTCGGTTGTTCAGTGCACAAGCACGGCCATGTACACACACACACAGCACTTCACTCCCAAAGTGACATCATCACTGTTCTGTGCTGAGAGGGTTGAACTAAGTGACCTTACAAAAGTCCAAACATGCAGTAGTGCTGCAGTACTGTGATGTTCACTACGGCACTGGCCTGCGGGCAGTTAGACCACTACTATGGTAGTGACCTTGATGCCAAGTTATCAACATTTGTGTGCATGCTTGTGTGTGTGAGAGAACAGGTCAGCCGGATCTGATCAGATGTCCGACTACTGTGGGAATGTCAGTCTTTCTCCTTCCTGTTCCACAGTGAACTGTACAGTGGTTTCCTCTGCCGGTGTTTTGGTAGGCAGGCGTGTTCCCCGTCCCCTGACTGCTGTGTGCCTCCATGCAGTGTGTGATCTCCAGTGCACATTCCTGATGCTGCCGGAGATCTGGGTTTTTCTTTAAACTGGACCGCAGCACAGAGACCACACGGCTGTAACCCCACACTAACACTCCATCACCTCACTTGTGGTTTTGGAGTCTTTCGTGTTTCCAGACGGAGCCTGTAAGTCATGCGAGGTCTCGTTCACTGGAGCTCTTACAGTGCAGAAAATATGTGCTGTATCGTGTCTGAACATCTTTAAAGGGACAGTTCACCTGAAAAGGAAGATTTACTCACTATTTACTCTCCCTTTATGAGTTTCAGTCTTTTGTCGAACACTAAAGATATTTTGAAGAATGCTGAAAACCTGCTACTATTGACTTCCGTAGTCTTTTTAAATAAGAAGATTATCCAAATTCACTAGTTGTCCAAAACAGCAGTGAATTAGTTAGCTATATTTACACTAGTTAGTTATGTTTACACTAGTTGTCCAGAACAGCAGTGGACTAGTTAGCTTTATTTACACTAGTTGTTCAAAACAGCAATGGACTTGTTATTTATATTAACACTAACTAGTTGTAGTTGTTTATACACAAGTTGTCCAGAACAGCAGTGGACTAGTTAGCTCTATTTACACTAGTTAGCTATATTTACACTAGTTGTCCAGAACATCAGTGGACTATTTAGTTATATTTACACTAGTTGTCCAGAACAGCAGTGGATTAGTTAGTTAAATTTACATTAGTGGTCCAAAGCAGCAATGAACTTGTTATTTATATTTACACTAACTAGTTGTTTTTACACAAGTTGTCCAGAACAGCAGTGGACTAGACTAGTTAGATATATTTACACTAGTTAGTTATGTTTACACTAGTGGTTCAGAACAGCAATGGACTAGTTAGCTATATATACACTAGTTGGTTATATTTACACTAGTTGTCCAGAAGTAGTAGACTAGTTAGTTATATTTACACTAGTTGTCCAGAACAGCAGTGGATTAGTTTGTTAAATTTACTCTAGTGGTTCAAAGCAGCAATGGACTTGTTATTTATATTTACACTGACTAGTTGTTTTTACACAAGTTGTCTAAAACAGCAGTGGACTAGTTAGCTATATATACACTAGTTAGTTAAATTTACACTAGTTGTCCAGAACAGCAGTGGACTAGTTAATTAAATTTACACTAGTGGTTCAAAACAGCAATTGACTAGTTATTTATATTTACACTAACTAGTTGTATTTACACAAATTGTCCAGAGCAGCAGTGGACTAGTTAGCTATATTTACACTAGTTAGTTATGTTTACACTAGTTGTCCAGAACAACAGTGGACTAGTTAGTTAAATTTACACTAGTTAGTTATGTTTAAAATAGTGGTGCACAACAGCAATGGACTAGTTTGCTAAATATACACTAGTTAGCTAAATTTACACTAGTGGTTCAAAACAGCAATGGATTAGTTATTTATATTAACACTAACTAGTTGTTTTTACACATGTTGTCCAGAACAGCAGTGGACTAGTTAGCTATATTTAAACTAGTTAGTTATATTTACACTAGTTGTCCAGAACAACAGTGGACTGGTTAATTGTTTACACTAGTTGTCCAGAACAGTGGTGGACTAGTTTGCTATGTTTACAATAGTTAGTTATATTTACACTAGTTGTCCAGAACAGCAGTAAACTAGTTAGTTATGTTTACACTAGTGGTTCAAAACAGCAATGGACTAGCTAGTTACTTTTACACTAGTTAGTTATATTTACACTTGTGAGCTATATTTACAATTGTTAGTTATATTTACACTGGTTGTCAAGAACAGCAGTGGACTAGTTAGTTAGATTTACAATAAATAGATAATATATATTCTAAAATGACTCCAAGATTTCTCGTTTTCAGTTTTATTTGACTCTACACTCTTGTTTTAGCTGTTTAACTAGTTCCTCTAGTGGATATAAATGCGCTTGACAACCGTGTTGGCATGTCGGTAAGTGGCACTGACGTGGTTTCCCTCTCTGAAGAGCCGCCACGGCGAATCCCACAGAGACGCAGCTTCTGTTGGCAGCTGTGGCGTTCCTCTGGCGCTGAGAGCCTCACACACCTGGTGGAGGAGAGTGTGTGTGTGTTTAAGAGTGTGTGGTTGTGAAGTACACCATGTCAACAAGCTCTGATGGGCAGCAGAAGCCCACAGACACCCACTGAGAGCACTAGAACGGGTGCCAAGACCAAACACAAAGACTATGAAATAACTCGAGCATCATTTCCTTTCCCAAAGCTTCATGGATGTTTGCTGAGAATAATCAGAATCTGTCGTCATTTACTGTGTGACCTTCTTTTTGTGTGTGTGTGTGTGTGTGTGTGTGTGTGTGTGTGTGTGTGTGTGTGTGTGTGTGTGTGTGTGTGTGTGACCCAGAATTTGTCTGCAGTCAGTCTAACTCAATATTCAGTTAAAGAGAAAGTTTAGCAGAATGTTCACACTGCTCATTTTCAAAGAGTTTAATTGATTAACAGCAGTGGATTAGTAATATTTACACTAATTGTCCAGAACAGCAGTGGACTAGTTAGTTAGATTTACACTAGTTGTCCAGAACAGCAGTGGACTAGTTAGTTAGATTTACACTAGTTGTTCAGAACAGCAGTGGACTAGTTGGTTATATTCACACCAGCTAGTTAGATTTACACTAGTTGTTCAGAACAGCAGTGGACTAGTTGGTTATATTTACACTAGTTAGTTAGATTTACACTAGTTGTTCAAAACAGCAGTGGATTAGTTGGTTATGTTTACACTAGTTGTTTAGAACAGCAATGGACTAGTTGGTTATATTTACACTTGTTAGTTAGATTTACACTAGTTGTTCAGAACAGCAGTGGATTAGTTGGTTATATTTACACTAGTTGTTTAGAACAGCAATGGACTAGTTGGCTATATTTACACTTGTTAGTTAGATTTACACTAGTTGTTCAGAACAGCAGTGGACTAGTTGGTTATATTTACACTAGTTGGTTAGATTTACACTAGTTGTTCTGAACAGCAGTGGACTAGTTGGTTAGATTTATACTAGTTGGTTAGATTTACACTAGTTGTTCAGAACAGCAGTGGACTAGTTGTTATATTTACACTAGTTAGTTAGATTTACACTATTTGTTCAGAACAGCAGTGGACTAGTTTAATATATTTACACTAGTTAATTAGATTTACACTAGTTGTTCAGAACAGCAGTGGACTAATTAGTTATATTTACACTAGTTAGTTAGATTTACACTAGTTGTTTAGAACAGCAATGGACTAGTTGGTTATATTTACACTTGTTAGTTAGATTTACACGAGTTGTTCAGAACAGCAGTGGACTAGTTGATTATATTTATACTAGTTAGTTAGATTTACACTAGTTGTTCAGAACAGCAGTGGACTAGTTGGTTATATTTACAGCAGTTAGTTATATTTACACTAGTTTGTTAAATTTGCATTTGTGGTTTAGAACAGCAGTGGATTAAATAGTTATATTTATACTAGTTAAATTTACACCAGTTGTTCAGAATAGCAGTGGACTAGTTAGTAATATTTACACTAGTAAGTTATATATACAGTAGTTTTTCAAAACAGCAGTGGACTAATTAGTTAAATTTACAATACTTAGTTAGATTTACACTAGTGGATCAGAACAGCAGTCGTGTGATTGATTACATCATGTATCTTGTGTAGTCTGATAAATTAAATTACGAAGATGAAACGTGCGTCGACCGGCTCGCTGTGTGTGTGTGTGTGTGTGTGTGTGTGTGTATGTGTGTGTGTGTGTGTGTGTCAATGCAGCTCGATGCACAGCGCAGAACAAGGGCTGCATTGAGAACACACAGGCTACGAGTGCGTGTGTGATGATGAAGTGTGGCATCAGACAAACACATGACTGCAGGACAATGACTCCAGTGTGTGTGTGTTACGCCACAATCACTCAGAGATCTGCAGACAAGCAGGTGCATTGCATTAACATTTATAATTTTAATCATATGCAATGTGTTCTATGTTGGCAGAGAGCCAATCAGAAACTTCCAAAACCCTGACATCATCATCTGAGCTTTTCCAGAGGCAGAATAATCTTACTGTGTGTAAACTTGACTTTGAAGAAGAGTTAGAACAATTTCTCAAACAATCTCTCTCTCATTATTCTGCTGTTAAACAGAACAGAAACACATGTGATCATCCTCACTTACCTAAAAGAGGAAAAGTTTACTCACATGAACATCTCAACATCTTTAAATGGTGATGTGCCTTCATACAGTGCATGTAAACATCTGCTTTCAACTGTATATTGATCGTGGAACAACATTCCAATCAGCCAATCAGAATTAAGGGATATGTTTACCATTTATGTAGGGTTTAGTCTTACGCTTCGGAATTTTGCACTTCTACATCAGTGTTATCCAACTAATTCCCTCAGATTTTGGGAATAATTATGGTTGAGCAGGGCTCGAAATTAACATATTTGCTTGGTAGCACCGCTGCTCCTAACTTAAAAAATTTAGCCGCATCAGAAAAAAGTTAGTCGCCCCCACCAATTATAAGCATCATTACTACAAGTTTTATTCAAACATATTTATTTCATTTGAAATCAACACTAATCAAACTAACAAGCAAAAAAAAAAATGTTTATATATATATATATATATATATATATATATATATATATATATATATATATATATATATATATATACAGTACCGTATATATATACAGTATATACAATACAATATAGCAATATATACAGTATATACCAGGGGTCACCAACCCTATTCCTGGAGAGCTACCTTCCTGCAGAATTCAGTCCCAACCCTGATCAAACACACCTAATAGTACCTAAAGCAGCACTTGATAATTGCAAAAAGGTGTGTTTGGTCAGGGATGCAACTGAAATGTGCAGGAAGGTAGCTCTCTAGGAAGGGTGACCCCTGGTGAACTACAAGTTTTATTCAAACATATTTACATATTTATTGCATTTAAAAATCAACACTAATCAAACTAACAAGCAATATATATATATGCAAGCATAAAGAAAATATGTCTCAACGAAATCCCGTTATTTCAAGAAAATACATTTTTATAACATCTTCAGCGCTTCACATTTTCGCGGTATTAGCTCTCTCTGTCATCCCAAGCCTGAAGGCGTTGACTGAGTGATTGACAGCTGATATTTCAGTGCTAGAGCAGTGGACCAATAAGAAGAGTGCGAAGGCGGGGCAAGCCTTACAGACTTGGCTTTGTTTACTGGTACTGTTGACATGACAACTGTTTAACCATTCCTGAGCGCTGCGTTTCGAGTATCAAGTGCAGAGATGCATTCTGCGTGAATGTCTCCCGAATCCGTGCATGTGCTGAACATTTTGCAGTAAAACCTGGTCGCACACAACACTTTTATGCACTCACACACATGCTCCTAAATATATTTTGAGGTCGCATAGATAAAATCTCGGGCGCATATGCGATCAAAATGGTCGCAATTTCGAGCCCTGATGAGTGTTGGGGTCGGGAATAGGTACAGATTACATTTTCCAACAAAAAAATTATGCTCCAGGATCAACATACACTGAAAAAAATGTGTGCGACGTTGTTGCAAACAATTTATATCTGTTCAGTTTAAACAAATTAAACTTAGTAATGCTCAGCTGAATTTTGTTTGTTTAAAGTCATCCCAAATAAATTGTTTACAACCACTTAACTTGAAAACATAAGAGGCGACGCAGTGGTGCAGTAGGTAGTGCTGACGCATTACAGCAAGAAGGTCTCTGGTTCGAGCCTCGGCTAAGTTGGCGTTTCTGTGTGGAGTTTGCAAGTTCTCCCTGCGTTCGCGTGGGTTTCCTCCTGGTGCTCCGGTTTCCCCCACAGTCCAAACACATGCGGTACAGGTGAATCAGGTAGGCTAAATTGTCCGTAGTGCATGAGTGTGTGTGTGTGGATGTTTCCCAGAGATGGGTTGCAGCTGGAAGGGCATCCGCTGCATAAAAACAAGCTGGATAAGTTGGCGGTTCATTCCACTGTGGCGACCCCGGGTTAATTAAGGGACTAAGCCGACAAGAAAATGAATGAACTTGAAAACATTCAAGGAATCATCTATGAATAGTTTCCTTCAGTGTAGAGGTTAATCCAGATCACATCATCCTTTTCAACATCAGACGTGCCACAATATAAACCAGACATGATAATGTCGGCTGTTCTCTAAGTCTGATCTCCGCTATATGAAATACTCCTAGCGAGTGAGTTTTCTCAGTGTACTGCTACTCACTCACCGTGTGCTCTATAGCGTTCTGCATGCACAGACAGAGTAAATAATGCACTGTTTGTTCAGGAGTCTGACCCAGGTGTGTGTACTGAATGTGTTTTTACAGGACTGATGTTGGTGTACAGTTGAACTCGGAATTATCAGCCCTCCTGTATATTCTTTATTTCTGTTTAATAGATAGAAATCTTCAACACATTTCTAATCATGATAGTGTTAATAACTCATCTCTAATAACTGATTTATTTCCTCTTTGTCATGATGACACTAGTATTCAGCTTAAAGTGACATGTAAAGGCTTCACTAGGGTAATTAGGGTAAAGTTGGGGTAATTAGGCAAGTCATTGCAGGGTTCAACGCTAAGGATTTTTTCTACTGGTCCGATCAGGCCAGTGGTTCAGATATTTACTTGCCCTGCAATATTTTCACTGGCCCCACCAAAAAAAAGAGTTATTAGCTATTTTTAGCCGCATATTTTAAATATTTTTTCAAAAATAAAGTCTGTCGTCGGCACCAATAGCCTAGTGGTTAGTGCGTCGACACATAGCACCAAGGTGCTCACGGCGATCCGAGTTCGATTCCCAGCTCAATGTCCTTTGCCGATCCCTCCCTATCTCTGCTCCCCACACTTTCCTGTCTGTAAAATCTCCACTGTCCTATCCCAATAAAGGTGAAAACCCCCACAAAAAAATAAAATAAATAAATAAAGTCTGTCAATCTAGAGTTTCAATGCTTACATTTTTTTAATAGAAGTGTTATGCAAACAAAAAGAGCAGAGGAAAATGTGGAGGTATTTTAATGCGGTTTGAAATTATTTAACAAAAGGTGGCTGACTGGTCAATCTGATGGCAAACTGCAAAGCATCACTTCATTTTTTTATTTTTATTTTTTTGTCGTGTTGTTCACACGTAAATGTCCACTTCCATGAGGTTATAAACAGACATTTTCTTTTAGCCTTATAATTTGATGTTGCCGTGTCTTCGCTGTACTGGTTGTTACCAGGTTACAGAAAAAATAGCATGCTCAAACATCAAATGAGAAAAGAGAAACTGAAAGCAGTATGGTGTTTACGACATCACAGAGCAGGTCATCTTTAAAGACTTAAAAGCACAAACTTAAAATGAACGCCGTTGACAAATAGTCGCAGACAAATTCAATGTTAGTGACAAGGCAGCACCAATCAGGCCAGTAATGATCCTGTCTACTGTCCCAAGCGTCTCTCAAGCTGGCCCTGGGCCACCGGGCAGTCCTTATTGTTGAGCCCTGCATTGTGTAACAGTGGTTTGTTCTGGAGACAATCCAAAACTAATATTGCTAAAGGGGGCGAATAATATTGAGCTTAAAATGTCTTTAAAACAATTAAAAACTGCTTTTATTCTAGACTTTCTCCAGAAGATCAAATATTAGAGAAACTCCTGAATCTGTTCAACATTATTTGGGAAATATCCTAAAGAGAAATCACAGGAGGGTGAATAATTTTGACTTCAGCTGTGTGTCGTCTTCATCACTTGTCTCTGAAGTCTCTGGTGGACGCCGGTGTGCTTCCGTCGTTGTCTGTGTGTCTGTGTGTTGGTTGTATTACACTGGGGTATTTCACACATCCGTCGTCTCTATATGTTGACAGCTGAGTGAAAACCTCTGAGCTCTTGTGAATCTGAACTCACGCTGTTTCAGATTTTCTCCATCAGTGCCAACGTTGACTAGCAACCGTCTGCAGCCGGATCCGCTCTCTGCTGAGAAACGCAAGACTCCAAGAATGTGTTTTGGACTCGCAGAAGAGCTGGACTTCAGATGGCTGATGTAGAGCTGAAGTCAAAACTATTAGCCATCTTGGGAACTTAGTTTCTTTTTTAATATTTACCAAATGATGTTGAACAGATTCAGGAGTTTCTCACACTGTTTCCTCTAATATTTTTTCTTCTGGAGAAAGTCTTATTTCGGCTAGAATGAAAGCAGTTTTAATTGTTTTAAAGCCATTTATAAGGTCAATATTATTCACCCCCTTCAGCAATATTAGTGTTGGATTGTCTCCAGAACAAACCACTGTTATACAATGATTTGCCTAATTACCCTAACTTTACCCTAATTACCCTAGTGAAGCCTTTACATGTCACTTTAAGCTGAACACTAGTGTCTTGAAGAATATCTAGTCTAATATTATGTGCTGTCATCATGATGAAGAGGAAATAAATCAGCTATTAGAGATGAGTTATTAACACTATCATGATTAGAAATGTGTTGAAGTAATCTTCTCTCCGTTAAACAGAAATTGGGGGAAAATAAAATATTAAAATTCAGCAGGAGGGTGAATAATTCTGAATATCCTTCTCATGTTTGATTGAGTCTTCATTGATTCTGCTGTTTCAGTGAATCAGTCAACATTTATGATTGATTTGTTTATATATTTTGTGCGCCTGAAGATCAGTGAGAAGGCTGATCTCAGGTCAGTTTAGCTGTTTCTGTGTGTTTGTCTCTGTAACACCTGTAAATCAGAAGCAGGTAACTGAAGCTGTGGTTGGTTCTGCAGAATCAGCAACAACTCGCTCTGCTACATCTGTCTGTCTGTCTGTTATTTTATCTGTCTGTCTGTCTGCCTGCCCGTCATTCTAACTGTCTTTTTTATATTCTTTCTGTCTGTATGTTTGTCTGTCTGTTGTTCTGTTTATCTGTCTGTCTGTTATTCTGCCTGTTTGTCATTCTGCCTGTCTGTCTGTCTGTCTGTATGTATGTATGTCTGTTTGTCTGTCTGTTCTGTTTATCTGTCTGTCTGTTATTCTGTCTGTGCTGTCTGTCTATCCGTCATTCAGACTGTCTGTTTTATATTCTGTCTGTCTGTCTGTCTGTCTCTTAGTCTGTCTGTCTGTTAGTCTGTCTGTCTGTTAGTCTGTCTGTCTGTCTGTTAGTCTGTCTGTCTGTCTGTTAGTCTGTCTGTCTGTCTGTCTGTCTGTTAGTCTGTCTGTCTGTTAGTCTGTCTGTCTGTCTGTTAGTCTGTCTGTCTGTCTGTTATTCTGCCTGTCTGTCTGTCTGTCATTCTCTCAGTCTGTTATTCTGTTTGTCTATTATTCTGTCTGTCTGTTATTCTGTCTGTGTTATTCTGTCTGTGCTGTCTGTCTGTCATTCTGCCTGTCTGTCTGTCATTATGTCTTTCTGTCTGTGTTTTTCTGTCTGTCTGTCAGTCATTCTGCCTGTTTGTCTGTTATTCTGTCTGTGCTGTCTGTCTGTCATTCTCTCAGTCTGTTACTCTGTCTGTCTATCATTCTGTCTGTCTATCATTCTGTCTTTTTTATTCTATCTGTTATTCTTATTCTGCCTGTCTATTGTGTCTACAGTCTGTTATTTTGTCTGACTGACTTTCATTCTGTCTTATTCTGTCTGTCTGTCATTCTGTTTGTATGTTATTCTGTCTGTCTTATTCTATCTGTCTGTCTGCATGTCCGTCATTCTGTCTGTTTTTTGTCTGTATGTCTGTCTTGTTTCTGTCTGTCTGCGGTCTGTTATTCTGTCAGCCTGTTATTCTGCCTGTCGGTTGTGTCTGCAGTCTGTTATTTTGTCTGTCTGTTTGTCTGTCTGTTGTTCAGTCTGTCTCTCTCTCTGTCAGTTATTGTGTCTGTTATCTGACAGAAAGCCAGACATGAGTTCTCCTCTTTCTCAGGAGTCGGATTTTCCCGCTGTGCATCTGTTTGTCATTTTTTCATCTCTTATTTTCCGTCTGTTTTGTCCTCTTCATGTTCTGCCTCCCTCAGGCAGACATTCCTCTCAGTGTCTCTCCATATCAGGTTTCCTTCTGTCCGTCTGTCTGCTTCATTCTATAGCAGACGAGTCTCTGCCGAACCCAAAACTGTTCAGCAGAGCAGAACTTTCTGATAGCAACACCCTAGCAACCATCCTGCAGACTCAGCATCAGTGTGTGTTCAGTAATTGATGGACAGGAGTGTGTGAAGTGTGTTTGTTCCTCCAATGAGGTCATGAGCTCACTCTTGATCTGTTCACACACACACACACACACACACACACACACACACACAAACAGCGCGTTGCTTTTAGAAGTGCGTGTGTTTTCTGAGGGCTGTGTGTGAAGAGCTGCTTTCAGAGTCCAGGTTGTTTCCATCTGCTCACACTGAACGAGTAAACACAGAGAACACTGAGAGGTTGACTGTATGATTGTTAGACAATACACACACACACACACACACACACAATCCTAAGCATCAGCCTCTCCAAATGAGTCAGAAAACAATCCAAACTAACTTGTTTACTCTAATAAACTGAAACAAAACTAGAGCTGCGCAGTGGTTAGCACCGTCAAATCACAGCGGTAAGGTTGCTGGTTCAAGCCACGGCAGGTTCAAGGGTTGTTTCTGTGTGGAGTTTGCATGTGCTCCCCGTGTTGCCGTGGGTTTCCTCCGGGTGCTCCGGTTTCCCCCACAGTCCAAACACATGCGCTGTAGGGGAACTGATCAACTAAACTGGCCGTAGTGGATGAGTGTGTATGGGTATTTCCCAGCACTGGGTTGCAGCTGGAAGGGCATCCGCTTTGTAAAACATGCTGGAATAGTTGGCGGTTCATTCCGCAGTGGTCACCCCTGATAATTAGGGAAAATTAATGAAATAAAGCTGAGATTGGATAAGTTTTACATGCTGAACTGACAGTAATGTTGCTTTGGAAAATAATAAAATAATTATAAGTACTAAAATTATGAACTATGAATTATATAAACTACAATTAATTAATGCTAAATTTAATATAAGATTAAATAATAATGATGAAAGTTTGAATACCGTAATACCGTGCTGACAAACGTTTGTTTTTCTCTCTCTCTGTGTGTGTGTGTGTGTGTGTATTCAGGATCTGTGCGGGCATCACTCGTGTGACACTCTGGGCATGGCGGATGTAGGAACTGTGTGTTCGCCGGAGAGGAGCTGTGCTATCATTGAGGACGACGGCCTGCACGCTGCCTTCACTGTGGCTCATGAGATCGGTACACAGACGGATCATAGACAGACATGCACACACTTAAGTGCATGTGCACATACAAACAGACATACATGCACACAGATGTACAAACACACACACACACTCATACAGACAGCTCCATAAATACATATATATCCACACACAAACACATACAGACAGCCACGCATACACAAATCCACAGACATGCACACACACAAACAGTCAGACACATACACACATGTAGATAAACATAAAGACACACAGATCGACAGACTTGCGCAAACACATAAAGGTATACACACACACATATAAACACAGAAACACACACACATAGAAAGACACACTCGCGCAGACATATAGACATGTACACACACACACACACTGACAGACGTGCAAACACATGCACGCACAAACAGTCAATTGAACACAGACATCCACACACACACACACACACACACACACACACATATACCCATGACCACACATGCACACACACAAAGGCATGTATACACATATAGACGTACATGCACACGAACAGCCTGAAACACACACACACACACACAGATGACATCACTCTTTGTGTTCAGGTCACCTGCTGGGTCTGTCCCACGACGACTCCAAGTTCTGCGAGGAGCGTTTCGGCTCCAGCGAGGACAAGCGGCTGATGTCCTCCATCCTGACCTCCATCGATGCCTCCAAACCCTGGAGCCGCTGCACCTCCAACACCATCACCGACTTCTTCGACGACGGAAACGGTAAAACCGAGAGAATCGCCGCCGCTCCATTTATCCTCATGTTACACTGATCTCTGGAGGATGCAGGAGATGGAAATTCAGCGTTTCATCACAGATATAAATTACACTCTGCTAGATATCCACACGGAGAGCAGCTGGAATGACGTAATGAATGTTTTACAATTTTTCCAGTGTTTGTGTAATCGTTGCTCTCTCCGTGTGTCCCCAGCGGAGTGTCTCCTGGACGCTCCCCGTGTTCCTCTGCTGGGGCCGGAGGAGCTGCCGGGTCAGAGTTACGATGCGGTGCAGCAGTGCCGTCTGGCGTTCGGCTCCGAGTACAGTGTGTGTCCCGGGATGGACATCTGCGCTCGGCTGTGGTGCTCCGTCATCAGGAAGGGTCAGATGGTGTGTCTGACCAAGAAGCTGCCCGCTGTTGAGGGAACGCCATGTGGGAAGGGCAGGATCTGTCTGCAGGGCAAATGTGTGGACAAAACCAAAAAGAGGCACTATTCGGTGAGAGCAATAACTGATAACCACACACGTTTACACTCGATACACTATATGCATGGGGACTTTTGATTATTAAAAGACACTTATAACCCTGTGTGAGCTTATTTACACTCAATACACTATATGCATGGGGACTTTTAATTATTAAAATACACTTATAACCACACGTGTGCTTATTTACACTCAATACAGTATATGCATGGGGACTTTTAATTATTAAAATACACTTATAACCACACGTGTGCTTATTTACACTCAATACACTATATGCATGGGGACTTTTAATTATTAAAAGACACTTATAACCCTGTGTGAGCTTATTTACACTCAATACACTATATGCATGGGGACTTTTAATTATTAAAATACACTTATAACCACACGTGTGCTTATTTACACTCAATACAGTATATGCATGGGGACTTTTAATTATTAAAATACACTTATAACCACACGTGTGCTTATTTACACTCAATACACTATATGCATGGGGACTTTTAATTATTAAAAGACACTTATAACCCTGTGTGAGCTTATTTACACTCAATACACTATATGCATGGGGACTTTTAATTATTAAAATACACTTATAACCACACGTGTGCTTATTTACACTCAATACAGTATATGCATGGGGACTTTTAATTATTAAAAGACACTTATAACCCTGTGTGAGCTTATTTACACTCAATACACTATATGCATGGGGACTTTTAATTATTAAAATACACTTATAACCACACGTGTGCTTATTTACACTCAATACAGTATATGCATGGGGACTTTTAATTATTAAAAGACACTTATAACCCTGTGTGAGCTTATTTACACTCAATACACTATATGCATGGGGACTTTTAATTATTAAAATACACTTATAACCACACGTGTGCTTATTTACACTCAATACAGTATATGCATGGGGACTTTTAATTATTAAAATACACTTATAACCACACGTGTGCTTATTTACACTCAATACAGTATATGCATGGGGACTTTTAATTATTAAAAGACACTTATAACCCTGTGTGAGCTTATTTACACTCAATACACTATATGCATGGGGACTTTTAATTATTAAAATACACTTATAACCACACGTGTGCTTATTTACACTCAATACAGTATATGCATGGGGACTTTTAATTATTAAAATACACTTATAACCACACGTGTGCTTATTTACACTCAATACAGTATATGCATGGGGACTTTTAATTATTAAAAGACACTTATAACCACACGTGTGCTTATTTACACTCGATACACTATATGCATGGGGACTTTTAATTAATAAAAGACACTTATAACCACAAGTGTGCTTATTTACACTCAATACAGTATATGCATGGGGACATTTAATTAATAAAAGACACTTATAACCATGTGTGAGCTTATTTACACTCAATACAGTATATACATGGGGACTTTTAATTATTAAAAGACACTTATAACCATGTGTGAGCTTATTTACACTCAATACACTATATGCATGGGGACTTTTAATTATTAAAAGACACTTATAACCACACGTGTGCTTATTTACACTCTATACACTATATGCACGAGGACTCTTAATTATTTGTGACCAGAGCAAACACTTATAACCACACGTGTGCTTATTTACACTCAATACAGTATATGCATGGGGACTTTTAATTATTAAAAAACACTTATAACCACACGTGTGCTTATTTACACTCAATACAGTATATGCATGGGGACTTTTAATTATTAAAAGACACTTATAACCACAAGTGTGCTTATTTACACTCAATACAGTATATGCATGGGGACTTTTAATTATTAAAAAACACTTATAACCACACGTGTGCTTATTTACACTCAATACAGTATATGCATGGGGACTTTTAATTATTAAAATACACTTATAACCACACGTGTACTTATTTACACTCAATACACTATATGCATGGGGAATTTTAATTATTAAAAGACACTTATAACCACAAGTGTGCTTATTTACACTCAATACAGTATATGCATGGGGACTTTTAATTATTAAAAAACACTTATAACCACACGTGTGCTTATTTACACTCAATACAGTATATGCATGGGGACTTTTAATTATTAAAAGACACTTATAACCACAAGTGTGC
>NC_141021.1:767500-815000 GCF_052040795.2 Danio rerio | reverse complement strand
TCTTTCACAGTATTTCCTATAATATTTGTTCTTCTGGAGAAAGTCTTACTTGTTTTATTTTAGCTAGAATAAAAGCAGTTTTTAATTGTTTTAAAGCCATGTTAAGGTCAATATTATTAGCCCCCTTCAGCAATATTTGTTGTCAATTGTCTACAAAACAAACTATTATGTTTAGAAATGTTTTTTATTCTCTTCTTAAAACTGAAATTGGAAAAAATATATATATAAACAAATTTATTTTAACATTTATTTTTAATTTATTTTTAATGGAAGTGGTGCTAGTGAGGCCAGCAGGGGGCGCTCAACCTGCGGTCTGTGTGGGCCCCAACCAAGCGGCAACCTCCCGCTCTCCCTCAGGAAGCCAGTACGGAAGTAACTAAAACTGCAATTCATCTGAATTTCGGCTAGTCCTGCCGCTCCTGCCTCCAAAACAGAGCAAAATTCAATTGAGCCCACTGTTAGAATGGCCAACTTTACAGCAGAATAAAAAGGTGTTTACAGCCTGCTACAAAAACAGATTTTGGCTAATACAGCTAATATTACCCTCCATGACAACTGTGAGGGGGTGAATATTTTAATAACTCATCCGTTTCCTTTATATTAAGTTATATTAAGTTTGCATAATTAAGGGCGTGGCCACTTGAGTGACAGCTAGGTCTCGTTGGTCGCCGTCACATCACCTCAGCTGAATCCTGCAGATTAGCCACTGAACTCGGCATATTTATCATATTTCTGTGTTGTTTTATGTGGCTTTACACAGTCGACTGCCTTTTGGACTTGTTTCCTACAATTATTAGATGGCATGGCATGCTGAGTGCACTTAATTGTGCTCACAAACCATTCACGTGGCCTCCGTTTCCCATGTGAATAAAGTTATATACTTATATACCATCTCTATACATGTGTTTGTTTTATTTAAGATCATTTATCGTTTATATTTAGAGCTGTAATGCACTCCAGAATCTGTCAGATTGATTAGCTGTAGGCTCTAGAACAGTCATCTGAAGCGTTGTCATACAGGGTTAAGCTGGAGTTCATCAATAGTCTTACATTAACTAACACAGACTATATCTGAAGTGTTTGGAAGTAATTTCGTCATAAGAGAAACGTCATAAGAACAATGTTTAGTGGCTCAATGTGTTACAGCAGTGTGTTTAAAAGTCTAAACACTTTATTGATATAGTGTACAACCAAGCACAAGTGGTCAGAACACAAACGAGTCGCAGGTGATAAAGTATTAAGCGTTCTCCTAAAGTAAAGTGTGTCTGAACCAGGTCCAAGCTAAATGCAGCATGCGTCTGTAGCTCCGCCCACTCTCCGCCTCTTTGCCCTTGTTTGGTATCCCGCCGTGGGTGTGATTACACGCGAACAAAATGGCGACGGTTGGCCGCGCCTACTTGTGGCTTCTTTTGCGCTCTTTAGAAACCTATGGGTGCCGTCACGGACACTACGTCCATATATTCTATGGTCCCAACGCCCCAGTATAGTGACAGGGACTCTATACTGCTCAGTGAGCGTCGTCTTTCGGATGAGGCGTTAAACCGAGGTCCCAACTCTCTGTGGTCGTTAAAAATTCCAGGATTTCCTTTGAAAAAGAGTAGGGGTTTAACCCCGGCATCCTGGCCAAATTCACCCACTGGCCTCTGTCCATCACTCTGTCTATGAAATGAAATGAAAATGCTCTTTGATTTAGGAATCTTTAGATATTAAGACTAGAATAAAGACCAGAGCATTTCTGCTGTGCATTTTTGTGAGCAGTTTTTAACCTGATAACCTTTATCCCTCTAATCTCTGTGTCCTCCAGTAAGGGCTACACTGACGTGGTGAAGATTCCCGAGGGTTCGACTCATCTGAAGGTGCGTCAGTATAAAGCTAAAGGCCAGTCGCGCTACACAGCATACCTAGCGCTGCGGCGACCCGGCGGAGATTATCTGCTGAACGGCAAACTGATGATCTCCACCTCTGAAACCATCATCCCGCTCAACGGCTCTGTCCTCAACTACACCGGCTGGAGCCAGCGGGACGAGGCTTTCCACAGCATGGGCCCCGCCGCCCTCCAGGAGAGCCTGTTAGTGCAGATTTTATCCACCGATGCTAAAAAACCGCTGGATATACGCTACAGCTTTTTCATGCCTCGCAAAACGCCACTCCCAGCCAGGACCTCCCCTGAAGCTCCGCCCAGAATGTCGCTTGAAGCTCCGCCCAGAATGTCACTTGAAGCTCCGCCCAGGATGTCACTTGAAGCTCCACCCAGGATGGCTCCTGAAGCTCTGCCCAGGACATCCCCAGAAGCTCCGCCCAGAATACCACCTGAAGCTCCACCTAGGACGCCTCCTGAAGCTCCGCCCACTGTCGCTTCTTTATCGTCAGCAGAACTTGTAACGTTTACATCTGACGTTCCTCCAACGACGGAGAGTCCGAAATTCCCGCGCTGGCTGACGGGCCCCTGGATGAGCTGCTCCAGAACTTGCGATACGGGCTGGCAGAGTCGCACAGTTCAGTGTAAAGACGCTAACGGGAAACTGTCTAAAAACTGCCCGCTCAGCGCCCGGCCGTCAGCCTTCAAACACTGCCTGATTAAAAAGTGTTGATCTGATGAACTCTCCCGGGAAAAGAGCGACGTGTGGAGCATCACGGACGTGCAGTACAGTAGGGTTTGTGTAAAATGCCGTGAAACACAATCAATGTGGATATTGCTCCCATTCGCAGATGGATGAGGAGATTCGGGTGTGGTTGCTTGAAGCCACGCCCCTATGACAAAGCCACACCCCTGGCCCATATGACACGCCCCTTTGGTTATGTAAGTGCCGTGAAACACAATCACTGTGGATTCTGCTCGCATTTCAGTCAGACGAGGAGCTACTTTAAGTCACGCCCTTTTATGACAAAGCCACACCTCTTGCCAACATGACACGCCCCTTAGGTTCACTCAAACAAACAAAGATTGTGTAAATGGACTCTGCTCATAGTCGGATGAGGTGATTTGGGTGTGGTTGGTTTAAGCTACGCCCCTTTTTGACAAGGCCACACCTCTGGTCAATATGACACGCCTCTTTGGTTCATTCAAACATAGAAACAAAGATAATGTTGTGAAACAGTCACTGTGGATTCTGTTCGCAGTCGGATGAGAGATTCGAGTGTGGCCACTTTTTCACCTACAATTTTAAATGGTCATGTTTTGCTGTTGCTCTGAGTGTAAACGACTGAACATTCTTCGCAGTATCTTATTTTGTGTTCAACAGAAGGAAAGAAAGATTGTGTTAATGCCATGAAACAGAATCACTGTAGATTCTGCTCATGTTCGCAATCAGACGAGGAGCTTTAGGTGTGGCTACTTTAAACCACGCCCCTTTTGACAAAGCCACTCCTCTGGTTAACATGACACGCCCCTTCGGGTCACACTGACAATAAAAAGTAGTTTCACAAAACATTCATGTCAGTGCAGCAGCACACTGGATAAAGCTGAACTGACTGCTGACTGTGTGTGAAACTGACCGTCAGAAGTGATTCTGTGCAGCGCTGTCTGTGTGAACAACACATCTACAACATCCTCCTGTGTGTGTGTGTGTGTGTGTGTGCATGTCTGTCTGTGTGTATCAGTGTATGTATGAGTATGTGTGTGCGTGCATATGTGTGTGCGTGCATACATGTGTCTCAAAACAAGAAGAAATGTGTGCTAGTGTGTGTAGACGATGAGGAAATGTGCATTTTTGAGTGAACTACCCCTTTAGCTGAGACTGATGAATGCTGTGGAAGCTAAACTGGACAAATGTAGAGCTCCATGTGTTTCTGTCTGCAAACTGAGCAGCTCCTGTACATTTCTCCGAGACTGAAAACTGAAGCTGAAGAAAATCCTGTCTTCATGCTTCACGCGTCACACTGCGGGAGCTTGTTTTTGTAATGGATTTTCAGGGCGCTTGAGAAGGTTATCGTGACGTCTCTCAGAAGTGTTTCTTCATGATAATGGCAGAACTGCAAGATAAAAGATGTAGGAATTAAGAAATATACAATTAAATCAGTCATTTAATCAATAATTAAAAATAAGCTTAACCATGTCATCATTCAGTAAACGTGTCTCATTTAAAGGGACAGTGCACCCAAATATCAACATTTAATATTATTGTATTCACGCTGGTTGTGAACTTCTGTTGAACACAATACAAGATGTGTTGAAGCAGCGTCCATAGTAGGAACAGCAAAACAAACAAACGTTTTTCCGACATTATTCAGTTTATTCACTGAATTCAACAGTTTATTCAACAAAACAAACTCAGGTTTGGATCAAGTGAATGAGGAAATAGTGACAGAACATTCCAACACAGGCTCATTCTGGACACGTAGCCCTGTATACATATCTGGAGATTGCGAATTATGTAGCCTGAGCTATGTATGGCTGCATTTCGTCTTTAAAACCTCCGTGTGGACGGCTTTTCCGCTGTTACCAGTTTGTCCGGTAGCTTGCTGCCTACGTTTGTGGTCTTGAGGTGCAGAGAGGAGTCGACCATGACGACAGGGTTCGAGTCCGATGAAGAATGGTTCCAGATAGCATGTAAAAAACAAAAACAGAAGCAATAAAATTAAATAAGCGAGTAAATAACTGGGTGAGAAAGTGGTAAAATCTGAAAACTTGATAAAAAATCAGGCGGCTTTTCTTTTTTTGGGGTTGCTTATTGGTTGGGGTTTGGGAAGGAGGTTGGTGGAGGGATCGGTCAGTTGGTCAGTCAGTCAACAGCGGCCTCTGGTGGATTTACGTGAGAACAGCATGCTCAAATGGCACTCGCGAGAGAAATTTGAGATCAGTAAAAGTGTACACAGCGCCCTCTGGTGAATTCACGAAAACAAAAACTGCAAAAGATATGTAGCTCCTGGGACGTATTTGGCGCTCTCCAGAAATGTATACAGGGGTACATTTTCAGAATGACTCTGGGTTGGAATATTCATATTTGGGTGCGCCGTCTCTTTAAATGAACATTAAAAGTTACATCTATCTTTGCATTTCATAAGCTGCAATTCTGAACTGATGAAAATTATTCATTCCTGACGTAAATTTTGGGCATTTCCATATAAGGGTGTACTGTCTCTTTAAAATCTATAATGGCAGAACTGCAGTATTCAGTAAATGTGTTTCATTTAAAGGGACAGTTCACCCTTAAATGAACATTCTCCTCATCATGCATTCACTGAACTTCTGTTGAGCACAATACAAGATATTTTGAAGCGGCTAGTGACGTCCATACTTGGAACAAAAAAGTCAAAGCTTTTTCCAACATCAATCAGTATGTCAGTATATTCACTGTTCAACAAAACAAACTCAGATTTGAGTCATGGAAATGTTGAGCGAACATTTGAACACAGGCTCATTCTGAACATGTAGCCCTATATACATTTCTGAAGATCATGTATTAAGTAGCCAGAGGAGCGTATGGCTGTATTTCATCTTTAAAACTAACGATATATATCCTTTTCTCACTACCAGCTGACCACTTACCGGCGTGTGGACGGCTTTCCCTCAGTGTTACCAGTTTGTTCAGTGGCTCGCCGTGTACATCGGTGGTCTTGAGGCGCAGAGAGGAGTTGACCATGACGATTGGGTTTGAGTTCTGTGAAGAAGTTCCAGAAAGCAGGAAAGACAAAAAACTGAAGCCATAAAATAAAATACACAAGTAAATAACAGGGTGAAAATGTGGTCAAATCTGAAAACGTGGTAAAAATCAGGCGGCTTTTCTTTTTTTTGGGTTGCTTTTGAAAACACTATTGGTTGGGTTTAGGAAAGGAGGTCAGTTGGTCAGTCAGGCAGCCTCTGGTGGATTTACGCAAGGACAGCTGGCGTGAATGGCATTCAAGAGAGAAATTTGAGATTGGTAAAAGTGTACACAGCGCCCTCAGGTGGATTCACAAAAACTGCAAAATATTGTAGCTTCTGGGATGTATTTGGCGCTCTCCAGAAATATATACAGGGGTACGTTATTTAGAATGAGTCTAAGTTGAAATATTAATATTTGGGTGCGCCGTCTCTTTAAATGAACATTAAAAGTTCCATCTATCTTTGCATTTCATAAGCTGCAATTCTGAACAGATGAAAAGGATTCATTCCTGACGCAAATTTGGGGATTTCCATATTTGGGTGTACTGTCTCTTTAAAATCTACATGAACTCTTCATGTATGATATCATAATGCTTCATGACAAGTTCCACTTTCTCATGCACTGTTTTGCTTTCGATATCCTGTTTAATCAGTGTTTGAGACTTTTACTTGAAGAGGCGTTCATAAGACTGTCGTTAACCTTTATAAACATGACATAAGCCATCATGAATATGACTGAGATCTTATGCATGTTTATAACAGCTGTCGTTAGATCTCATTTGCTCAGTCGTGACATTTTAAAAGCAAAGATGACAGTGTTTGTTGACAACCTGTGACAAATTCTATGCATGTTTATAGCAACTGTCATTAATTGTCATTTGTTCAGTTATGACATTGTTATGACAACATTATTTCTCTTCGTCATGACAACTTGACGTTATCAAGACAACAAAACTTGTCATAAATCTGTCATAAACATGATCATCATAAGGCATTATAGCTGTGTCATTCACTGTGTTTTCACTGCATTTGTCAATAATATGCGTCATTATAAGCGTCATTACTCTGTCAAATCATTATATAAGAGCGTCAATAATATTTAATGACATTTAAATGACAAATTCAGCTTGTACCACTGAAGTTGAGGTCAAAATGCATATATATTAATGATGCTGTTATAAAAATTATGACATATTTATAATGGCTTCGTGACTATTATGTTTATGACAGATTTATGACAGGTTTTGTTGTCTGGGTAATGTCAAGTTGTCCTAACAAAGACAAAAACAGGTTGTGCTGTATTTGAATAAGTCAAGTTGTCATAACAAACAGTGTCATCTTTGCATTTAAAACTACATACCTGAGCAGATATGCAATGTAAACCTGCATAAGATCTCATTCACATTCATAACATGTCAGGTCTTGATTATAAAGGGTCTTATGAACGCCTCTTCAAGTAAAGTGTTCAGTGTTGTCTGTAAAGCTGCAGCGCTTCGTCTGCTTCATGTCCCGTTCCCGATGGCCGTATGACTGAGAACACACCGCACTGAGTTTATAATTTATTGTTTGTAAAACTTCTATGTGAAAAAAAACTAAACAAAAGTGACATGATGAGTTTATTTATTGTTCTGGTCATGTGTCTCATCAGTACTATTTAACTAGGACTATGATGAATGAGCAGAATAGCATAAATGTGTGTGTTTTAGCCGTTTCATGAACACATGTGTATATAAAACAAAGCGCTATATTTAAATCATCACGTTTTATTGATTCATTTCTGTCCGATCATCATCTCAAATTAAACTAATACATGTTTGAGGGGGTTTTATAGTAAATGAGGAATATTAGATAAGCCTGACACTCAACACATCAACATCACACCTCGCGTGTGCATTCATTTATAATAATTCAATGCAGTGCAGTGCATTACTCTGCAGAATGTAATCATGTTATACAGATAAACAAAAATGTATCAGACATATCAGATCATCAAACTAATTTAAATAATAGTCAAAGATAACACAAGTTTCCCCCACAGGCCAAACACATGCGCTCTAGGGGTATTGATGAACTAAATTGGCCGTATTGTTTGAGTGTGATTGTAAGACTGTATAGATGTTTCCCAGTACTGAAAGGGCATCTGCTGCATAAAACAAAAGCTGGAATAGTTGGTGGTTCATTCCACTGTGGTGATCCCTGATGAATAAAGAGACTAAGCCAAAGGAAAATGAAGGAATGAATTATTAAGGGGAAAACAAAACACATGGCCCTGTGTGGAAAAGTGTTTCCCCCCTAAACCCAATAACTCGTTAAGGTTAAAATATATTAAATTAATAATAATAATAATTCATATATTTTTGCATATGCAAATAATAGCTAAAAAAAGGTTTAATGAATGTTCCATTTAGTCATTATGCAAATATTATGGGATGATATATAATATTATGGGATATTATGGAAATGTTGTGTTTGAATGTTCTCTGAAATGTATAAATGATAACGCTGTGAACGTTTAATGGAAAAACCGGGAAAAGTCAGTGAATTTTGACAGGGCATTTTCCAGGACTGGAAAAGTTCAATTTAATGCAGCTTTATTTGTGTAGCGCTTTTGCAATGTCGATTGTGTCAAAGCAGCTTCACATAAATGGTCATAGTAACTGGAACAGTGTGGTTCAGTTTTTAGTGTTTAAGTTCAGTTCAGTTTAGCTCAGTTCAGTGTGCTTTAATGTCATTACTGAGAGTCACTGAAGAGCAGATTTATCGATGCATAGCTCAACCGATCCTGAACCATGCGAGCCAGTGGCGAAAAAAACTTCACCGATAGGAGAGCGAAGAAAAAAACCTTAAGAGAAACCAGACGACCATTTTAATTTCTCCGCTGGCCAAAAGTCTTGTGCAGAGCTGCAGTCTCAGCGGTGGAGGCTGGAAGCTGGCCTCAGCGAAGACTCGTCTGTCCCTGGAGCATCACTGGAATCAGTCTCATGCTCTTCACTCCTCCATGACCACCAGCGCAGCAGCTGCTCAGGATACGGCCTGGTCCCGGATTATGGAAATCTTGGGATCATCTCGTCGCTGGTCTTGGATCCAATCAGTGACTCTGCATAATCTGAGGACCTCAGGATGAGTATCCCAGGTGGAAATAGAGAATAAAGAGAATAATTAGCGTATCTGCTGTTCATAGTGTATATAAACCAGATGTATATAAGTGTATGCTTTACTAAAACATTTTGGAAAAATAGAAAAACCCACAAAGTTTTGGAAAAGTCATGGAAATTAGCTTAACTAACATCTGTAAACTTGAACATTGGTTAGTTGTCTTTACTTCTTTTCTGTCTTAGGCCAAAAACATGGTCTCACATTATGAACGCTGCGTAAGCTTTCATTCATTCATTTTCCTTCGGCTTAGTCTTAATTTCAGAGGTGGCACAGCGGGAATGAGCTGCCATGTGTAAGCATTATCCAAATAAATCTTACATACAATAGATATCCAAAATAAATTCAAACTAAATAGATTGTTGTGTGTTTTATGTGTGTTTAAATGCGCATTGTTTATTATTATTATTTACCATGTATACATAGACAATAAATTAAACATTAGGTCATGAAAATGTACTTGAAAGTGCTGGAAAAGTCATGGAAAGATCCTGGAATTTAAGTAATAAATGTGTATGAACCCTGATGACAACACAGATATAATGGATCAAATAAATAATAATATTTTATATCTTCACTTCTTGATTAATAACATTAGGAATACAATTTTTTTGTATTCGATTTTTCTAAAATATTACATTTAATATGCAATTAAAGCATTATTTAATTCAATTAACACACAGGATTTGACTCTCTATATATTCACATTATTTACATCTATTTTGTTAAATATTGCATATATTCAGGCACATTATGTATGAACAAATTCCTCTCTTAAAACCGAAAGTGTAGATTAAACTGAATTTTTGTGTATTTAAACTCACTAATAGGAAATTGTCTTAAAGAATAAATATATTGGTTACTTTTTTATATTTAAAAAAATTATAAAATGCTTAAAATTGTGTATTGATATTTTCTTTCCATTGAACTGACTTAAAAAACAAAAGTAAAATAGACATCGAGTAGGAGGCGGGGTTTAATTTTTGAGCTCCTCCTCTCATCTCTCGCTTGCAGCGTACTATCATTTGGAAGGGCGTGGCTAAGCACGTTTCGTCCAATCTACTGTCGTCATCAGAGGAGAGCAGAAGCAGGTGGTACCAACTTTTTTGGTAATGTTATGTAGTTCATGCTTGAGCGAATCAATTTGATGTATTTGTTAAAAAATTATAGTTAAATCTATTAATAAAACGTAGGTCTTCTCTTTGGTGTTTGGAGGGTTATTTAGTGTATTATGACCTAATGTATCCTCTGATTAGCTCATTAAGAGGTTGCTGTTGATCAAACTATAAACTCTTTGTCTAGTTTAGCTTTACTTTTAAGTTATATATCGAGATAAATATATATTTTACGACTAAACTGTCTTGTTGTGAACACCTACAATGTCTTTCGGTGCTCTAGATCTGCCGATTCATTACACGATTATTTTCCCTCAGACTGATTGGCGCCATTATGCGTTCAAAATGGTATGAACCATTTTAGGGGTGGTCAAATATATATATTTATTATCTATAATTTTAATTATCAATAATATTATTTAAGATACAGATCAGAGATTTCTAAATATTTATAAAGCTGACCCCTATGCATTTTGTTTTAACGTTCTTCAGAGGGGATTAAGTTAGCAGGGTTAATCTGAAATTATCACCCTGCCTAAAACTAACAATGTGCTAAACATTTTTGATTTATTGATGACTTTGAATTAACTTCTGCCTTGATATCTACTGTAAAAACATCATATAATTCAGTGTTATTGCCTGTAATGAGAAAACGTGTGCGGTAAATATAGTTGTTGTGAACAGACTGAGTTCAGGAGTGATGTTGCAGCGCCACCTGCTGTTTGACATCTTAAACTGACTTTCTTTTTAATAGAAAGTGCGTTTTTTTTAGAAAATAATAATAATAAAGTCATTAACCCACACAGATAAAGGTGACCCACTGTGTGTCTTGTTATTTTCTAACACTTGTGTAATTATTATACATGTTCACACTAGTACTACTTGAGATGCTGCAAGAGTGTTTGTACTTCTAAAAATTAGTTTGCAAAATAAATTATATTTATTTCATCTAAATATTAGTTTTGTTTTTCATGAATTTTTTCTTTTATTTTGAATTTTTCGAACACAGAAAAACATGCCGTAGACAATCAGCATATAGCAAAGTGCGTAGATGTACATGCAATAACCGATATACAGGTTCCTAAATAATAGTATTAATAATAGTGCCAGCAATAACAACAATAGTGTCAATAGAAAGGAAAAACTGAAGAGTAATGACAAGGACATACTAAAACAAATAAAAATAATAAAATAAAATTAACTAACATATATATATATATATATATATATATATATATATATATATATATATATATATATATATATATATATAACAAATTTCCAAGCCAAAAAAATCAGCCAAATAAACTTATATAATTAAAAAAATAACAATAATAATTAAAAAAATAAAAATGGGACCTGGAACCAGACGTTTCTGCTTTTTGATGTCTCATTGATTCAAATGAGTAAACCTTTAAGTTTGTCCAAGGTTTAGCCCAAAGTCTGATGGCGTCCTCTAAATATTTAGTTTATAGGTCAAATAAAGTCTAGCTTTAAATAAAATGTCTATATGTGTGTGGAGTAATGTTCATCTTGAATTTAGCGTAGCACATTTTATGACGATAATGAAATACATATAATGAAAAACATTATATATTTTATACATTATAAAACATATGATAATGAAAAACATACTTATTCTGAATTTCTGTATTGTAAATAAATACATCAAAGTGGTTTAAACTCAGTGTTTTAATCGGTCAGCAAGTGATTCCTGTTTTCAATATGAAGGCAGGATTGTGGCGCGAATAAATGTCCGTTTTAGTGGCTGTCTATTGGAAAACCTTAAAAATGGATGATAATTTCCCTCTGGAAAATAAAACATTAAATAGGACTGATTGCACTGCACATTTTAGTGTCTGTCTTATGCAAATCACGGGGGAGAGAGAAGATAATATGCATTCATTTTTGATAAATAAACAAATTTACAATACGACTAAACAGGAGTGTGCATGGGTGTTTCCCAGTACTGGGTTGCAGCTGGAAGGAAAACATATGCTGGAAAAGTTGTTATTCATTCCCTGATGAATAAAGGGACTAAGCCGAAGGAAAATGAATGCATGAATTAAGCAGGACAGCCTGTAATGCACTATACCAGGGATGGCAAACTTGATCCTCGAGGGCCGGTGTCCCTGCAGAGTTTTGTTCCAACACTAGTCAAACACACCTGAACAGGCTAATCAGTGTCTTTAAGATCACAAGGAATCTATAAACAGGTGTGTTTGCACTATACTGATCTGCAGGAGTGAATGAATGAACTGTTGTGTTCTGCCGCCCTCTGGTGGTGTGATGTTGAACTTCACGCAGAGGTTTAAACTCTCAGCCAGTCACTAATAAGATTTAAGGTGGACTGTCGACTCTCTCAGCATGATGACTGACCTAAAACCACTCATTAGTTCATAATAACTCGTATAATTATGTATAAATGTGCTCACTGCTTAACATTTACCTTTAATTAAAGTGCATACAATTATTCATATCTAAATGCATGGTAAAATATGGAGTTTAATTATAATAAGTGTGCTTGATCATGTTAAACAGCTCCACTCTATACATTCATGATGCTCTTTTAGCTCTGGACACTTTGGACTAATTTTCTGATGTTCCCTCACTATAAAAATCCAGCAGTTTACCAGTTGCCTTCAATTTATTAAGTAAATTAAATATGTGCATGATTAATTTGTCACCTTAGTATCCAGATATAACCTGTATATTCATTTTTTTAAGTAAAGCAGCTAATTGCTTTGTCATAATAACAGTTTAAATTATATTATATTGTGTTTTATTCTAAATTATAGCACAACACATTTCCTCCACCGCATTATCTGCTGGTTTTTATTGATGTAGTGTTTGGATGATGGCGGTTCATTCCGCTGTGGCGACCCCGGTTTAATTAAGGGACTAAGCCGACAAGAAAATGAATGAATGAATGAATGTTTGGATGATGATCTCTGGTTCTCCACCTTAAGGGCACCGCGGAGCGCTTTTCCCCAGCAGCCGAAGATCCTGCTCTTCCTCCGGCAGCCGCGCTCCAGTCACCAGCATGGAGAACCAAGACTCTCCCCCTGATGTCCTCACTAACCCCGCGTTAAACTGACTGATTAGTGCTCTTAACTCTGGACTTTATGAGTTACATAAGTGCTGGAGATGCCCAGCAGCAGACAGACAGACGGATGAGGAGTTTTCAGGAGCTCCGCAGAGAAGCGCGGTGCTGTGATGATTGATGGCCGTGGCGGAGCTCCAGAACTCGGCTGCTCACTCAGATCAAAGGGGCTCCAGGAAAGGGGTGGTCCTGCGCTCCTGCATATATAGAGAGCCGGGACTCTGGGTCAGAGACAGAAGGAGAGACACACACTGCTGCTACAGACTGCCAACACTTTATTTATTGCCACTTTTTAAGTGCTTCAGCTGTGGATTTGGGATTGGTTTTATGAGATATATATATATAGGAGTCAAATACTTTGTGAGGATATTTTGTCTCTTGAGAACTTAACAGGAATATAATGTCTTTTTTGCGTGTGGTGTTGAGTTTGGCTGGGTTTGCCCTGTGCGTAAACGCGGCGCAGAGCGCGTGGGAGGAGAGCTCCGTGCTGCCGGTGCGTCTGGACACACAACCAGGACACACAAAGCAATCCCGGGAGGAGGACTCTGAGAAACGCATCTATCGCTTGGATGTCTTTGGAAAGCGGATGGTGTTGGCGTTGGAACCGGACCAGACCTTTCTGGCGCCTGGGTTTGTGTTCCAGATGGTGGGGAAACCGGAGACCGGTGAGTTTGACAGCGCTGGAGAGGCGCGATGCTTCTTCTCGGGAACCGTAAACGGAGATGAACTTTCCTCCGCGGCGATTAATCTGTGCAAAGGACTGCACGGAGGCTTCTCTGTCGGCGGGGAAGAGTACTTCATCCAGCCTGAGAACTCCACCGGAGCAGCTACAGACCGAGACACCCACACCATTCGCCGCAGGACACCGGGGATCCTGGCCGAGGAGAGCGGCTCCAAGTGCGGCGTGAATGAGGAGGAGGAGCGGGTCACCGAGAAACCCCACACAACCCATTCCAAACCATCCGAGTCTAAAGGTAAATAGTGCATAATTAAACACTCTAAACACAGTGCTGGGTCAAATATGAACAGAACCAGCTGTTGGGTTAAGTAAAACCCATTACTTATTAAAACATTCGCCCAAGGGTTGGTTTGTTAATATTTGATGGGTAACGAAAATCTGACTATTTAGATTGAACTTTCTTCATTCATCTGCCTCTTTACTCCTTACACTGGGAGGTTTTATCCGGTGATATTTCGTGCACGCCTCCGGTAACCTGAATAAACTCGGTGACTCGGCGCGCGCTGGCGCATACGGAGCGAATTAAGCCGGTTTGGAGAGAGATCTGCACTCAAACATAATGCTTTTTTCGTACTACCTTTTTAAAAGACCTAAAACAATACAATTCATGGGATTTTTTTAGGATAACATAAATGTTTCATGTTCAATCCACTTAAATTCGTTAATATAACTTAATGGATTTAATGGTTTTTTTACCGTTTTTTGTGCGTTTAACAGGGGATGTACGTGTAAAATACACTGCTAACAGCACTGAAGTTCTCCTGGTGCATCTCAATATTATAAGCCTCTATTCAGTGCAGATGAGCGTCTCCAGAAGCGAGGCGAGGGTTAACTGGACAAGCAGAAATCTCCTGCGGGAGGAGGGAAGGGGACGCGGGGTGACGGGCAGGGGGAGGCGGGCAGACGTGGAAGCTCTGCTCCCGGTACCGCATGTTGCGCAGATCAGCACCGGAGGACTGTGCACGGCTTGTATTTCCGCCAACGTGAAAGTGCGCAGGTTTTGGAGAAGTTTATTAGCGGGGCGGAGCAGAAGCAAACGGAGAAGTCAGCAAACTCACGCCACACAGAACTCCCACTTCAGTTTTACTAATAATTCATCACTTTATCAACTGTTTACAATCAAAATGCATGTATGATTATTACATGTGATGCAATATAATGAGTTTAAGCGTATATAAACATGTATGTAACACCATTTAAACATACAATTGGTTGGTTACATAAAAATCCACCAATAATATGGATCATATCATCTTCTGCGTGTCGCCCTCTTATGCATGTACTAAATAATTATCCGATAAGTCTCCTTTAAGAGTGAGATCGCCCCTCCCACATATCACCTGACATCCAATAGGGAGTAAAGCATGCTAGTTAAAGGGACAGTTCACCTTAAAATGACATTTCAGTCATCGTTTACTATCCCTCCACTAGTTTCAAACCCATTTGGGTTGTTTTCTTCTGTTGAACACAAAGGAAGATATTTTGACTTTTGACTTCCATGCTATTTGTTTTTCCTACCATGGATGCTAATGGTTACAGGTTTACAACATTCTTCAAAATATCTTCCTTAGTGTTTAACAGAAGAGAAGAAACTCATAAAGGTTTGGAACCACTTGTGGATGAGGAATCTGTCAGTGATTCTTGTTTCTGTGCGTGAACCATCCTTTTAAAGTGTACTCAGCATGGATAATATATGTATAACATATATATTAGTATTATTGTATTGTATGCTTTCATTTAAAGGTGAGCTATTATAACATTATGCTTATGGTGTCTGTCGCTTTAAGTTCAGATGACATTGTGTTTCCAGTTCACTTTTACTAATGGCGGGCTGCTTCTTACTTAGGACTGCTGTTTATGCTAATGAGGGAGAGATGGGCACTAGTGGGCGGGGCTTTCCCCCTCTGATGACACGTACAAAGGGAGAATGTCAATCACAGTGTTTCAGTCATTAAGTCTGATTATAATAAACACAATTAGTTCATGTTGAGCATTAGAGGCTGCTGGAGATACTCACACACCGCTGCTGTGTTTAAACCCCTTATAAAAGTGATTTGCATTACAGCGTGTCTTTAAAAAGGCTGAAGATGATTTCGGTTTTTAATGTTTTTAACGTTTGTGTCATCCTCCAGCACACCACCGATCTCGGCGCTTTGTGTCCACGCCTCGATATCTGGAGATCATGATTGTGGCAGACCAGTCAATGGCGGAGTTTCATGGCGCTCAACTCAAACCTTATCTGCTGACCATCATGGCGGTGGCCTCTCGCCTGTATCGACATCCTACCATCCATAATTCCATTACTCTGGCAGTCGTGAAGCTACTTGTTGTGCATGATGAAGAACACGGCCCTCAGGTGTCCACCAATGCAGCGCTGACCCTCAGGAGCTTCTGCCAATGGCAAAAACAGCACAACCAACCCAGCGACCGTCACCCAGAACACTACGACACCGCAGTACTGTTCACTAGAAAGGTAAACATCACTAATGCCATGTCCATATGTACACGAGTATTTAAAACATCTCTGTCTACATGAAAAACACACTGATGTATGTACAGAGCACACCGAACCAACAGGGGGCGATAAATACACTTAAGCTGAGTTCACACCAATAGGGGGATTCAGTAAATCGCTTACTAATCAATGCAAGTGTGAGGACAGAAGCGTATTACCGTCCCGTGGGCGAACGACACAAAATAATTGACACGTTTGCTGTGATATGCAGAATTTTGCCTAATTTCTGTTATGCTGTGAATGCAGCCATGTCGGCCAATCAGAGAGGAGAAAACAGTGCGCACACTGACATCATGAGGCGAAAACACCGGTTTTAGCGTCTGCATGACCACACTGAACATTTTCTATGTTACCATGATAATAGTTTACGTTATGCGTGCTCAACCCTGTTCCTGGATATCTACCTTCCTGCAGAGTTCATCTCCAACTCTGATCAAACACACCTGAACTAGTTAATTAGGCCCTGAATAGGACGTGATAATTACAGGAAGATGTGTTTGATATGGGTTGCAACTGAGATCTGCAAGAGGAGCAGGGCTGGTCACCTCTGGTTTACATTTGATCTATATTGCAGAGGCGTGCAATACATTTAATTTGTGTCTGTGTTGCATGCATTAGTTGCAGGGTTGCGTCCATAGAGGCAACCTAGGCAGCTACCTAGTGCGGCAGAGTAGTCAGGGCGGCACCAAACATCCCACATCAACAACCCCCCATCTTGACCTTTATCCATGACACCACCGAAACCCTGTGAGGGTGGCATGATCTTAGTTTGCCTAGCAGGGGTGGCCAAACTCAATCCTGGAGGGCTGGTGTCCTGCATAGTTTAGCTCCAACCTCCTTCAACACACGTGCCTGGAAGTTTCTAGTATACCTAGAAAGAGCTTAATTAGCTGAAGTGTCTAACTGGGGTTGGAACTAACTCTGCAGGACACCGGCCCTCCAGGACCAACTTTGGGCAACCCTGTCCTAGAGCGTCTGTTGAGCTTGCTCTGGCCCTGATTGGTTGTATATTCAAATTAGACCAATCAGATGAGGCCATACTATCTTTAGACCTGCCCTTAGTAGATACTATTCTACTATTGGCTGGAGTGGCTCAACGGTGAATCTAAAGTTGAGAATAAATACTAATGCTGAGTTCACCCAAAACGCAAAACACCCCGTCACTCGCTCTAATTTACTTTTTTCATGAGTTCAGTTATACATAATAAAGGTGTCGTGCATTCCATGTCATTCACACAGCGATAATCTGCCTTTATTTGTGTGTTTGCATTGATTTCGTATGTTATTTACTCATGTAAATACTTAATTCCATGGTTGGTGTGTGAGTCCAAGAGAGGAAAATTACAACAACCAACACAAATCAGAATATCTGCCCACATTTTCCCTCATTTCAAATGTTTTAAAGTCTTAGCATTTGCACCTTGACGTCACTTATCTTTGCCCTAACTAGATTCATTTAGAGAATTGTTACATTGCAAGAAACATCGCTATGCTCAGCAACAACATCACATGTTTCCCCAGTAACTTGCAACCCTAACATGAACCCTGTTGCATGCAGGATCTTTGTGGAGCTCACTCCTGCGATACCCTGGGGATGGCAGATGTTGGCACCGCGTGCGATCCAGACCGAAGCTGCTCCATTATTGAAGACGACGGTCTGCAGGCTGCCTTTACAGTTGCGCATGAGCTTGGTAGGTACATCCCCATGCTTCAATCACAGAACTGCAAACCTTGCAAGTGTAACTTAATCAATAATTGTGCTTCTGCTGTAGGTCACGTGTTCAACATGCCCCATGATGATGCCAAGCAATGTGCCAGTGTTAACGGGGACCAATGGGGTGCCCACATGATGGCTTCAACATTGTCAAATCTAAACCAGTTAGACCCCTGGTCCCCTTGCAGTGCTCTTATGGTCACATCATTCTTGGACAATGGCCATGGTCAGTGTTTACTGGACAAGCCCCAAAAGCCTGAGGAGCTGCCCCAAACTCTGCCAGGATCGGTTTACGATGCTGATAGACAATGCCGTCTTACATTCGGAGAGGAGTCCCAGCACTGTCCTGACCTGAGCTCCACCTGTGCCGCCCTTTGGTGCACTGTCACCTCTGCAAATGGCTTGTTGGTCTGCCAAACCAAGAACTTTCCTTGGGCTGATGGGACGCCTTGTGGGTCTAACAGCTACTGTATGGCAGGCCAGTGTTTGAGCAAGACTGAGGCTGCCAAATATGAGGTAAGGACCATTTGGTTTGCCATTTGTTCAGTTTCTTTTCACAACAAGGGACAGTGTACATTAATCAACGTACCCGAAATAGCCATGAATAATCTTGTAAGCCACACAGCCATGTTCTCATATTTCATTCTGATTTGGGATTGACAATTTATCTTTATTCATCTAGACTCCCGTCAATGGTGGATGGGGATCGTGGGGATCTTGGGGAGACTGCTCACGTACCTGTGGAGGAGGCGTGCAATACTCTTTTAGGGACTGTGTCAATCCCCGACCCAAAAATGGAGGCAAATACTGCGAGGGCAAGAGAATTCAGTACCGCTCCTGCAACACAGAGACCTGCCCTGATAGCAATGGTAAGGGATTGTCTTGTCAACCGATGCATTCGGATGCAAGCTGCTCGATACTCAGGTGTGTTTATCTGCGCAGGTTTGACCTTCCGTGAGGAGCAGTGTTTGGCACACAATGACCTCTCCTCTCAGGTGTCACTGGGCTCGGGTGAGGGTGTTGAGTGGGTGCCGAAGTACGCCGGAGTCTCTCCTAAGGATCGCTGCAAGTTGGTGTGCCGAGCGAAGGGAACGGGCTACTTCTTCATTCTGAAGCCAAAGGTGAGCGTTTCTACTTGCCTTAGAGTTTGTTGATGTTTAACGCAAGGATGGTGTTTAATCTAAGGTTCCTCATGATGCCTACAGGTGGCTGATGGGACACCGTGCACTCCAGATTCCACTTCAGTCTGTGTCCAAGGACAGTGTGTAAAGGCTGGATGCGACAGGGTCATCGGATCCGACAAACGATTCGACAAATGTGGCATCTGTGGAGGAGATGGATCAACTTGCAAGAAAGTTTCCGGATCAATGGAACGTGCTAGGTAAGCCATGATCTTTACCAAGGTTTTTACCAGTGAAGTCTTTAGATTAGTTCACTCAAAAGGGAAAATAATGTTATTATTAATCACTTGCCTGAGAGATTGGTTCATCTTCAGGACACAAATTAAGCTCCTTTATCGACCATTGGCACCAAGGGTTTAGAGACCGTCAAAGTCCAGAAAAGGAACCAAAACCTTATCAAAACATTCAGTGTGACTTCAATGGTTCAACTGCAATCATACAAACCTTTTGTGTGCCAACATAAAACAGTAATGATGACTTAGTTTATCTATGTCTCTAACATCAGGTCAGAGTTTGCCTTTACTCTGGGCCAGTGGTCACCAAACTTGTTCCTGGAGGGCCGGTGTCCTGCAGATTTTAGCTCCAACCCTAATCAAACACACCTGAACAAGCTAATCAAGCTCTTGCTAGGTATACTTGAAACATCCAGGCAGGTGTGTTGAGGCAAGTTGGAGCTAAACCCTGCAGGGACACCGGCCCTCCAGGACCGAGATTGGTGACCCCTGCTCTGAGCAATACGACAATACTCACTCTAACGCAAAATGTTTTAATGCTCATAGTAAATATGGACCCTGGCATCAGCAAATTGACTTGTTTTTACAGTTTCTTTGGTGCACAAAACGAGTTCTTGGAGCTTCGATTGATGAAGCCACATTGAATGTCTTGGTTCTTTTCTGGACATTGAATGTCTTTGGGCCCTTGCTGTCTAAAAATGACAAGGAAGCTCTCGAATTCTATCTAAAGTAACTTCATTTGAGTTCTGAACAAGATCAGAACATAACTTAACATTAGGGTAACTCCTTAAATAGCTTTTCAGCTTCCCGTTGATACTGACCTTTGCTTGTTTCTGCACATTAGACCGGGCTACCAAGATGTGGTGACGATTCCAGCTGGTGCCACACACCTAGATGTCAAGCAGCGATCTTTTGGAGGCCGTAGCCAAGACAACAGCTACCTAGCAGTCCGCCGGCAAGATGGCTCCTACCTTCTGAACGGCGACTATAAGTTGACCACTTTAGAGACTGATATCTCTGTGAAAGGTGCTCTGCTGCGGTACAGCGGCTCCTCCGTTCTTCTGGAGCGCCTGAGAAGCTTTGCTCCCTTACCTGAGCCTTTGACCATCCAGGTGTTGTCAGTCGGTGAATCCCCTAGGCCTCGTGTCAAGTATAGCTACTTTGCTCCACGTCCCAATGGCTCAAACCGGCCATCTATCAACGCAATTAGTAAAGCTGTAGATGCTGAATGGTTCTTGGGTGAGTGGGGAACTTGTTCGAAAACCTGCGGCGGAGGGATTCAGACGCGGGATGTTATGTGCCTTGATTCTAAACGTCGTCCATCTAAAAACTGTGTTGATGAGTTGCGCCCTGCATCATCTCGGCAATGTGCTTTGCAGGATTGCCCATTCTGGTTCTTGGGTGAGTGGGGAACTTGCTCGAAAACCTGCGGCGGTGGGATCCAGACGCGGGATGTGATGTGCCTTGATCATAACCGTCGTCCATCTGAAGACTGTGTTGAATTGCGCCCTCCATCATCTCGGCAATGTGCTTTGCAGGATTGCCCAGCCTGGTTCTTGGGTGAGTGGGGAACTTGCTCGAAAACCTGCGGCGGTGGGATCCAGAAGCGGGATGTGATGTGCCTTGATCATAACCATCGTCCATCTGAAGACTGCGTTGAGTTGCGCCCTGCATCATCTCGGCAATGTGCTTTGCAGGATTGCCCATTCTGGCTGCCGGGCAACTGGTCTGAATGTTCCAGAACATGCGGTAGAGGCTTTCGCAAGCGTACACTTAGCTGCATTACACATGATGGTCACATTTTGCCTAATAGCAGCTGCAATGCAACGGATCGACCACGACCTCTTCTGAACTTGTGCAATCTGACTCCCTGTTGAAAACCGAGGGTTTAAAAACCTTGCAGGTTGCATCTGGTGCCTACCAATACACAGGTTCTTGGATTCAAAGGGCTCCGTATGACTGAGACTGCAACCAAACTTCTTTGGGTTTCATCTAACACTGGGTACAGGGCACAAAGCTGGCACACTGTGCACCTGTCTGTGATGGAGGATGAGGACATGCTGCTTTGGGTTATTTTTCAACATGCATGGGTGTGTGTGCTGGACGATTATTGAAACAGCTATGCATTTTTGTACTGTCTGAGCGGGACTAGACAGACAGCTTTTTTGAATATTAAATAGCGTACAGGAGTATTGTTTTGCCGGAGTCCAGAGCAATACTGATTCACCAGAGTGGCCTCTAGTGGTTCTGCATTTAAACGTTGCAAACTCTGGCTTGAGCACATATTTACCACGTCTTTTTCTTGCCAAAAATCAGTGCCAATCTCACCTCAGCTAGGCACACATGCTGCTAATCAAACACCACAACAGGTATTACGCAATTTCCTCATAGACAAGCTTCACGTGTAGCTTCCTACTTTGATCACCGTTCTGCAAAGCCATACCTGATCAAGAGGGATCGTGTTTTTAAGGGGGAGGGAAAGCAAAGGGCATAGTTTCTACTACATCTGCGGAGAGAGTGTGTTTACTTGTTTATGTATGCGTGTGATTGTGTGTAGAGAGGGATTCTCTCCTGCTTCTACTTCATAAGTAATCCTCTCCTGCCTTCTGAGAAGGTTTTGTAATGAGATATTTGTAACTTTTTTCTTATCCAAAGGTTATTTATTTTTGTACAGCCCGTTTAATATAATCTTTTTTTTTTACAATTATTGTATTTCTGTTTGTTATTATTATTGAAATAACTGAAGGATGTAGAATATATTAGAGTATTTATACAACATCTATGACCTTAGGTTTATGAATAAAGTATCACATTGATTTGTGGAACAATGTTGTCCAGATTGTGTCGTATTTTGTGTGTCATATGTGAAACTGAAGCATTTAAAGTTGGACTAAAGCAATTTTGCCGAACAATATTGATATTTGAAACCACAAAGTCAAACACGCCCACAACACAACAAGACCACGCCCCCTTTCGGATGTCTTACTTTCATTTCAAGACATGCCCCTCATTTCTGATTGGCTGCAGGCGTGTCTGTGGTCAAGAATGGTTTACAAATCATGCTCAGTGTGTATCTTTAGGTCTAAATCCTAGCCACCTAGTGGTTCATAAAGGTACTGCATGTACACTGAAATATTTTTCACTGACTCCCATCCAAAGAAAGTTAATTAAGAGCAACATCTAACAGCTATTTATTATTAAAAAATTAATTTTCTTGTCGGTTTAGTCCCTTTATTAATCCAGGGTCACCACAGGGGAATGAACTGCCAACTTATCCAGCAGGTTTTTACACAGCGGTACTCTTCTAGCCGCAACCCATCTCTGGGAAACATCCACACTCATACACAACAAACAATTTAGCTTACCCAATTCATCTTGGGGAAAGCGGAGCAAACCCACGCAAACGCAGTGAGAACATGCAAACTCCACACAGAAACGCCAACTGAGCCGAGGCTCGAACTACCGACCCAGCAACCTTCTTGCTGTAAGGCGACAGCACTACCTACTGCGCCACTGCTTCGCCACACAAGAGATTGAAGATATTAATAAAAAAGTACCAACATCACATTTTAATGAAATGCATCCTGACATTCTTGTTTACATGTGCATAAATAAAGTTTAACTATAATCAGATCTCTACTCATGACAATGGTTAATCTGTCTGCTCATTTTACAAACCAGTCTAGGCCACCATGCTCATTCAGTTTAATTAATTCAACCACATTAATTAGCACTCCCAGCAGCTGTTCACAGCCTGTTTGACTGGCGTATTATTGGGTCACAGGTCAGCGGTCATAACATTTTGTTACACAACAGGCATTAATAATTAAAGAGCACACAGTGGAGGTTAGTCATTATGTGTTCAGGGTGCTTCAAGCATTAGTGCATTGAGCTCCGGTCAGTCTGATGAACCAGAAACCATTGAAGCTCCGCAAAACACAGTCTGAATTCTGCACAGGATCAAACAAGCAAGGCGTTAATAAACTTACATTAACGGTAATGTGTGATTTTTTTCTGCAACCCCCCTGCGCGGGCATCCTGAATGTTTACAAACTTGGTATTTCCTCTATAGGGGAATTGCTGATCCAAACCAATAGTATCTGGATGCAGCCTTTATGATGCAAGCTGAGACTGCATCACTCAGCGATGCAATGTCAGACACAATGCACTCAAATGGAGTGACGGGTAGGGTTAGGGGTGGGGTTAGGTGAGCCCATTAAAAAGCATAGGATGCAGCCCAGATTGCACTGCACCAGGTCTGCAGCCAGACCCCTCTCAACTAAACTGGCTTTAGTGTGTGTGTGTGTGTGTGTGTGTGTGTGTGTGTGTGTGTGTGTGTGTGTGTGTGTGTGTGTGTGTGTGTGAATGAGTGTGTATGAGTGTTTCCCAGTACTGGGCTGCAACTGGAAGGGCATCTGTTGTGTAAAATGTATGCTGGAAGAGTTGGCGGTTCATTCCGCTGTGGTGACCCCTGATTAATAAAGGGACTAAGCTGAAAAGAAAATTAATAAATGAATTAACTTGTATGTATGTCATTCTAGAGCGTGTGTGTGTGTGTGTGTGTGTGTGTGTGTGTGTGTGTGTGTGTGTGTGTGTTGAGCTGCTCTTGTTTACTCCTCGTGTTGTTCATCTCAATGATGATGCAGACAAAGCAGAATCGTGAAAACTCGGTTAAAGAGAGTCTAAATTTAGTCTGCAGGGTCATTGGAGAAAAGATGAAGCCCCAATTTGCAGCTCTTGTAAAGGCGAGCAAGTTCCCAGAATGATCGTGTGTTACTGATGAAGATGATGATGATGATGGGGGTCGTGATGTGGATGATGTAGGGGTCGGTTGTTGCTAAAAGGGATACAGCTGTGGTCAGAAGTTAACAAGACGTATTTATATTATTTATTAAATTACATATTAAATTGTATGTTATCAGCATTTTATCAACCTTAGATCCAACATTTACAGTAATTTAAAAACACTAATTTACCGAGTATTAATCATATTATTAATTAAATTATTAATTAATTTGTATTGTTACAGCCTACGCCCTACCCCCATCACAACCCTAAACCAAACCATCACAGTAATTTAAAAACGAAAATGATATATAGTTTTATTCATAATATTTATTCATTTACCCATTGTTTATAACTCTCACAATACTGTACATTTAAAAATATTAATTATTGATGTAACGTGTCACAAAAATAATGTAATACTGATGTGAGTATCTGCAGCTGTATCCCTTCAAGCCGTTCCTCCAGGCGGGCTCTGGCTGCTGCTGTGCGGGCTCAGGGGGAGGGTCTGGCGGACACGCAGAGAGAGAGCGCAGCGCCGCGGGAGAACAGAAGCTCCAGACAAAGAGGAAGAGCTGGACACGTGCAGCTCATAGAGGTTATGCGGGAACTTTTCTGACTCTCTGAACTGTTGCTTTCGACTGCAGTCATGGCTGAGGTATCGATGCACTGCGGGAAGAGGAAGAAGTAGCGCGGGAAAGAGTGTTTAGATGCGGAGTTTTCCTGAAATAAGCGGATTATGGAGAATCCCAGAAGCGCGAGTTTACAGAAGAGCTGGAAGTTCGTGCGGGAGTCGCTGCTGCTCTGCTTAATCGCCGGTATGAAGAACTACTTTCAGCTTTACTGTTAAAACAAACTAACGTTAGTTACAACAGTTGTCTCTCAAATTACAAGTAATAACAACACGAACTCAAATGTGTTTGTTGGTAGAATGTTTTGCTGGACACCTCATGAAGTTATGGAACTTACGTTACTTTAGTACATTTTTGTCACGCGAACGTTGAAGGAACTTTTGTTATGTTACGTAAATTACGTAAACGATACGTTCAAACGTTAACTAGATAAGTGTAGTTGTTTTTACGTTAATAAAACGATCATAATGTTGTTAAAATATTGTTAAAAACCCGATATCTTTGAACGAACTATTAAAAAACATTGCCAGAATGTTTAAACAATCTATTATTTACTAATATTATATTTAATAGTGTTTATTCAATACATATATGTCCTCTACAGGTCATTTAATGTAAGTTTTTGTCATTCTATTGTAATATTGGTAACTAATTGCCTAAATGTTGTTGGAATATTGGTAAACAGCAGATATCTTTGCATGAACGTTCTATTATTGTTACAAAAACATTGCCAGAATGTTTCAAACAATCTATTATTTACTAATATTACATTTAATAGTGTTTATTCAATTGCATATACTTTACAGGTAATTTTAATGTAAGTTTATGTCATTCTATTGTAATAATGGTAATTAATTGCCTCAATGTTGTTAAAGTATTGGTAAAAATCAGATATCTTTGCATGAACATTCTATTAACGTTACAGTAACATTGCCAGAATGTTAAAACAATCTTATTTACTAATATTAATAATATTTATTCATTATATGTACTTTACAAGTCATTTTAATGTAAGTTTTTGTCATTCTATTGTAATAATGGTAACTAATTGCCTCAATGTTGTTAGAATATTGATTAAAAAGCAGATATCTTTGCATGAACGTTCTATTAATGTTACAAAAACATTGCCAGAATGTTTCAAACAATCTATTATTTACTAATATTACATTTAATAGTGTTTATTCAATTGCATATACTTTACAGGTAATTTTAATGTAAGTTTATGTCATTCTATTGTAATAATGGTAATTAATTGCCTCAATGTTGTTAAAGTATTGGTAAAAAGCAGATATCTTTGCATGAACATTCTATTAACGTTACAGTAACATTGCCAGAATGTTAAAACAATCTTATTCACTAATATTAATAATATTTCTTCATTATATATACTTTACAGGTCATTTTAATGTAAGTTTTTGTCATTCTATTGTAATAATGGTAACTAATTGCCTAAATGTTAATAGAATATTGGTAAAAAAAAATCAGATATCTTTGCATGAATGTTCTATTAACGCTACAGTAACATTACCAAAATGTTTACACAATCACTTATTCACTAATATTAATAATATTTTTTTATTATATGTACTTTACAGGTTACTTTAATGTCATTTCATTGTAATAATGGTTGCTAATTGCTCCCAGGTCAAACAGAAACTAAACAAAAATCTGAAAAACACTTTTAACTGAATTCTTTAACCCAACTGTTGGGTTTGTCAATGGTAGTGTGACCCATCTATGGGTTTAAACAACCCAACATTTTTATTTTGCATTTTTAAAGTGTACTTTAAGCTTGGTGTTTATTGCTACCATGGTAATGCTGTGGTATCCTTTAACATGCATGTAAATATCATGGAGTATTCATTAACTAGCATGGTATAACCGTCCTATAGCATGTCCATTGTGAATTGTTGTGATTAAACTGGACTTAGACAGATTGGTGTGTGTGTGCGTGTGCGTGCGTATGTGTGTGTGCGTGTGTGTGTGTGTGTGTGTGTGTGTGTGTGTGTGTGTGTGTGTGTGTGTGTGTGGTAACATTTAAGGCACCAGTGCGTCTAAAGCGTCTTTGTCCCAGAAGTGTTGACCGACGGGACCCAGAGGTAAATCGCGGGCCCCCGGGGGACCACCCAGTCTGCAGGCTCCACATTTGCTCTCAGTTGCTCCGGGAAGCCAGATGCAAACAGACGCCACGCAAATTGAAGCCAAATTCTGCTGCTTTAGAAGACATAATTACCCCAATTATACCGTGATGATGACTGTGGGCTGGACGAGATAGCGCTGTAATTGTGTGCCAGCCAGCCTTCAGCTCCAGATATATATATATATATATATATTTTAAAGTGTTTATCTGTTGACATTTAAAGATTGATGTTATTTTCTGAGCTTCATAAAGAAGAAAACATACGTCTGGGAAATTATTATTGTCATTTTTTTTTTGTTTAATATACAGATAAAGGACATTTTTCACAAAATATCCTTTAATAGTTTTCTTCTGGGGGCGGCACGGTGGCGTAGTGGGTAGCACGTTCGCCTCACAGCAAGAAGGTTGCTGGTTCAAGCCTAGGCTGGGTCAGTTGGTGTTTCTGTGTGGAGTTTGCATGTTCTCCCCGTGTTGGTGTGGGTTTTCTCCGGGTTCTCCGGTTTCTCCCACAGTCCAAACACATGCGCTATAGGGGAATTAGGTAAACTAAATTTTCTGTAGTGTGTGTGTATGGATGTTTCCCAGTATTGGGTTGCAGCTGGAAGGGCATCCACTGCGTAAAACATATGCTGGATAAGTTGGCGGTTCATTCCACTGTGGCGACCCCTGATTAATAAAGGCACTAAGCCGAAAAGACAATGAATGAATTTTTCCTCTGTTTAAAGTCTGATGTCTGTGAGGTTTGGCTTGAATAAAGCAGTTTCACATCTTTAGATGAATTATAATGAGCAATATTAATAGTCAAAATGAAGCAACTTTCATTTTTTTGATTGGCTACAGAATAAATCACTGTTCTGGCTCGCCTAATTAGCCTAGTTAAGCCTTTGAAATGCCTGTAAATTGTACTTTAAGATGAATACTATACTCTAAGGGCAGCACTGTGGCTCAGTGGGTAGCACAATTGCCTCACAGTAAGGTCACTAGTTCGAGCCTCGGCTGGGTCAGTTGGTGTCTCTGTGTGGAGTTTGCATGTTCTCCCGTGTTGGCGTGGGTTTCCTCTGGGTGCTCCGGTTTCCCCGACAAGTTAGGTAGGCTAAATTGTCCATAGTGTATAAATGTGAATGAGTGTGTATGGATGTTTCCCAGTACTGGGTTGCAGCTGGAAGGGCATCCGCTGTGTAAAACATATGCTGGATAAGTTGGCGCACAATGTATCTCCATTGCTGCTCCGCAGTGTGTTAATGTGAGCAAGAGCGCAGGCGTCTGTCAGCAGATCTGATGATTCTCTGCAGGATCAGACTCGTCTGGAATGATGGGAAGAGTGGGATTCCCCCTCCTCCACCACACTGAGACAGGGAAACACTGCTGGAGATGTGGAGCATTCTGACTGATTAGCTTCATTATAAGCTTTAAGTTTCATGTAGAACAGCTTGTTCTCTATCATTGTCCAGACACTGTAAACAACATTTCTGATTCATTAACAAGCTTTGACCGTGCTGGGAAAAAACACACCAACATACGTGAACATTTCCTGAAAACGCTGTGCTGTGCATTTAGTGAGTCTGTTCTTCTGAAATGAATGCACTTTATTTTAAATTTAAGAGCCTCTAATTTGCATTAAAAAAGTGTCATATTTTGGTTTTAGGGGTCTCTAACAACAGGCTGATCTGCATGCAAGGTCAAAAAACCCTTTCATTGTCTTATAATCTGCATTTATTCATTTTTACCTGATTATCCCAGCAACTCCCATATGAATCATTCAGTGATCCTTTCCAGCTTAATCCCTTTATTAATCAGGGGTCGCCACAGCAGAATGAACCACCAACTATTCCAACACAGCAGATGCCCTTCAAGCCGCAGCCCAGTACTGGGAAACACCCATACACACTCATTCTCACACACACACACACTCATACACTACAGCCAATTAAGTTCCTCAGTTCCCCTATAGTGCATGTGTTTGGACTGTGGGGGACACCGGAGCACCCTGAGGAAACCCACGCGAACGCAGGGAGAACATGCAAACTCCACACAGAAACACCAACTAATACAGCCGAGACTCAAACCAGCAACCTTCTTGCTGTGAGGTGATTGAGTTACCCACTTCACCACCATGCTGCCCGCAAAGCATTATTGTAACAACCAAAATAGCAACCTCTTAGCAACACACACAGCAAACACACAGGACACAACACTGATCAACACACACTCAGAGCAAACGACAACGCTCAGAACTACACAGTAATCTGTGTGTCTTTATTCTCAATTATCTTTTGACATAACATTGTGTGTGTGTGTGTGTGTGTGTGTGTGTGTGTGTGTGTGTGTGTGTGTGTGTGTGTGTGTGTGTGTGTGTGTGTGTGTGTGTGTGTGTGTGTGTGTGTGTGTGTGTGTGTGTGTGTGTGTGTGTGTAGGTCGTGGAGAGGCTCAGTGTGACGGCTGTATTGAGTACTGCTGTGATGGAGTTCCTCCGTTCTGCTGCTCATATTATGCTTATGTGGGAGATGTGCTGTCGTAAGTACACACGCACACACACACACACACACATATGTATCACATTTCACACATATTATACACACACGTGCATGCGCTCTCTCTCACACACACAATATCACATATTATCCGTGTGCGTGCACACACACTCACACACAAACATGTATGATTTTTTACACACACACATGCATGCTCTCTTTCTCACACACACACACACACACACACACACACAAATATAACATATTACATGTGCTCACACACACACGTGCATCACATTTTAAACACATATTGCACACACATACTCTCTGACACACACACACACACACAATATTTAAACACATTGTACACACATGCTTGCTCTCTCACACACATATTACACACACAAATGTAAAATATTACACGTGCACAGACACACTCACTCACACACACACACATAGACAAGTATCATATTTAAACACGTATTACACACACACGCGTATTACACACACAAATGTAACATATTACACGTGCGCTCACACACACACACACACAGAGATAAGTGTCCTATTTAAACATGTATTACACAAACACACACATATTACACACAAACACACAAGTATCACACACACATACATGTATCACATTTTACACAAATATTACAAACACACATGCAAACTCTCTGTCCCACACACACACACACACATTATATAACAAACACACTAATGTTACATATTACACATGGGCACACACACACACACATACAAAAGTGTCATATTTAAACTCATATTACACACAAACACATCCTTACTCTCACACAAACACACACAAATTACACACAAACACACAAGTATCACATATTACACATAGATGTGCTCACACACACACACACACACACACACACACACACACACACACACACACACACATACATGTGTCACATATTACACAAATAATACAAACACACATGCACACTCTCTGTCCCACACACACACACACACATTATATAACAAACACACTAATGTTACATATTACACATGGGCATGCACACACACACACACACGTGTATCACATTTCACAGACATTACAAACACACTTGCATACTCTCCCTCCCTCTCACACACACACAATATTACATATTACACATGCACATATAGACACACACACGTGTATCACATTTCAAGCACCCACACACACACACACACACACACACACACACACTCTTCCTGACTGCTGGTATGTTAGTCATGTACAACATCAGCACTGAGCTGACCTCTTGACCTCTGACCCTCTCTCCTTACTCACAGCTGTTTTCTTTTTCACTTGAGTCTGAGAACATAATCACACTTCACGTCCAATCACAGAGGAATAAAGCAGTGTTCTCTAACTGAGCTGAATAATGAGAGAGAGAGCTGCCCTGTTTTAAATTTGCCTCATTAATCCTGATATTTCACCATTTATTACTGCAGAAACGCCTTTTAAATCATTCAAACTCATTTTAATAATGTGTTTTGCTCAATTTTTGTCCAAAAAAATGTTCATCTCACTCTCTTTCTCTCTCTCTCTCTCTCTCTCTCTCTCTCTCTCTCTCTCTCTCTCTCTCTCTCACACACACACAGACACACACATTAATCCAGACTTGAAACGACATCTGAAAAGCAGTATATTTAGTCCGCAGCAGAGACGTGTTTAGTCAGGTGCTGTTCACTCAGGAGACAGATCACCGTCCACTCACTAACCAGTGAGATCCATCAGGAGCAAATAAATATGAGCACTGTGGGTGGCCTGGACCATAAAACACACACACACACACACACACACACACACACACACACACACACACTCACACACTGCAAATATTGAGTTAATCCTGCCATCAAACAGGTAGTTAGAGTTTGATGAATCACGCATGACTGCTGCTTCCTTATTTACTTGCAGAGTGAGACTAGCGTAATTAACACACAGCAACAACTCTGAACATCAAGAACCTGAATAGCAAAGTGTTTGGCAACAACAAAAGCAGCCACACAGAATACACATAAAGGCCCTAGAGACCACCCAGAACAGTCATGAAACTGCATAGTGACACCCTAGAAACCACCAAGAACAGTCGCAGATGCATAGCAACACCCTAGAAACCAGCAAGAACAGTCACAGCTGCATAGCAACACCCTAGAAACCAGCAAGAACAGTCGCAGCTGCATAGCAACACCCTAGAAACCAGCAAGAACAGTCACAGCTGCATAGCAACACCCTATAAAACCAGCAAGAACAGTCGCAGCTGCATAGCAACACCCTAGAAACCAGCAAGAACAGTCGCAGCTGCATAGCAACACCCTAGAAACCAGCAAAAACAGTTGCAGCTGCATAGCAACACCCTAGAAACCAGCAAGAACAGTCGCTGCTGCATAGCAACACCCTAGAAACCAGCAAGAACAGTCGCAGCTGCTTAGCAACACCCTAGAAACCAGCAAGAACAGTCGCAGCTGCTTAGCAACACCCTAGAAACCAGCAAGAACAGTCCCAGCTGCATAGCAACACCCTAGAAACCAGCAAGAACAGACGCAGCTGCATAGCAACACCCTAGAAACCAGCAAGATTTGTTATGGCTGCATAGCAACACCCTAAAAACCAGCAAGAACAGTCGCAGATGCATAGCAACACCCTAGAAAACAGCAAGAACAGTCGCAGGTGCAAAGCAACACCCTAGAGACCAGCAAGAACAGTCACAGATGCATAGCAACACCCTAGAAACCAGCAAGAACAGTCCCAGCTGCATAGCAACACCCTAGAAACCAGCAAGAACAGACGCAGCTGCATAGCAACACCCTAGAAACCAGCAAGATTTGTTATGGCTGCATAGCAACACCCTAAAAACCAGCAAGAACAGTCGCAGATGCATAGCAACACCCTAGAAAACAGCAAGAACAGTCCCAGCTGCATAGCAACACCCTAGAAACCAGCAAGAACAGTCGCAGCTGCATAGCAACACCCTAAAAACCAGCAAGAACAGTCAGATGCATAGCAACACCCTTGAAAACAGCAAGAACAGTCCCAGCTGCATAGCAACACCCTAGAAACCAGCAAGAACAGACGCAGCTGCATAGCAACACCCTAGAAACCAGCAAGATTTGTTATGGCTGCATAGCAACACCCTAGAAACCAGCAACAACGTTCGCAGGTGCATAGCAACACCCTAGAAATCAACAAGATTGGTCATGACTGCATAGCAACACCCTAGAAACAAGCAAAAACAGTTGCAGCTGCATAGCAACAACATAGAAACAAGTAAGATTGCTAATGGCTGCATAGCAACACCCTGGAAACCAGCAAGATCTTTCAGAGCTTCATAACAACACGCTAGAAACCAGCAAGAACATTTGCAGCTGCATAGCAACACCCTAGAAACCAGACAAGAACAATCACAGCTGCATAGCAACAACATAGAAACAAGTAGGATTGGTAATGGCTGCATAGTACCACCCTAGAAACCTGCAAGAACAATCACGGCTGCATAGCAACACCCTAAAAACAAGCGAGAACAGTCACAACCACATAGCAACACCCTATAAACGAGCAAGATTAATCATGGCTGCATAGCAACACTCTAGAAACCAGCAAGATTGGTCATGTCTGCATAGCAACAACATAGAAACCAACAAGAACAGTCAAGGCTGCATAGCAACACTCTAGAAACCAGCAAGATTGGTCATGTCTGCATAGCAACACCCTAGAAAACAGTAAGGACAGTCACAGCTGCATAGCAACACCTTAGAAACCAGCAATGACAACTGCAGCTGCATAGCAACACCCCAGAAAGCAGCAAGAACAGTCACGGCTGCGTAGCAACATCCAGAAAGTCCACACTAACAACATCCAGTTATTCAGCAGCCCAGCGGTGCTTGCTCCTCAGTTTTGACTGTAACGTTGATGGTTTCCCTCTTTCCTCAGAGGAACGGCTATCTCCGGGATCGTGTTCGGTGTTGTGTTTCTGATGGGAGCAGTGGCCGCTGTGTTTCTGTGCGTCTGCATGTGTGTGAAGAACAGCCGCGGGTCCAGAGTCGGAGTTTTCAGTTCCACATACATCAACACAGTGACTCAGGGTTACCCAGGTGACACACCCACACAAAAATACACACAAAAATACACACACACACAAACACACACAGAAAGTTGTTGTGTTGCTGCTGTGTTTTTTGTTGTTGTGTGTTGTTTTGTTTCTTGTTTGTGTGCTGTTGTTTGTTGTTGATGTGTTGTTTTGTTGTTGTGTGTTGTTTTGTTGCTTGTCTGTGTGTTGTTTTGTTGTTGATGTGTTGTGTGTTGTTTTGTTGTTGTGTGTTGTTTTGTTGCTTGTCTGTGTGTTGTTTTGTTGTTGATGTGTTAGGTGTTGTTTTGTTGTTGATGTGTTGTGTGTTGTTTTGTTGTTGATGTGTTAGGTGTTGTTTTGTTGTTGTGTGTTGTTTTGTTGCTTGTTTGTGTGTTGTTTTGTTGTTGTGTGTTGTTTGTTGTTGTTGTGTGTTGTTTTGTTGTTGATGTGTTAGGTGTTGTTTTGTTGTTGTGTGTTTTGTTGCTTGTCTGTGTGTTGTTTTGTTGTTGATGTGTTAGGTGTTGTTTTGTTGTTGTGTGTTGTTTTGTTGCTTGTTTGTGTGTTGTTTTGTTGTTGTGTGTTGTTTGTTGTTGTTGTGTGTTGTTTTGTTGTGTGTTTGTGTGCTGTTGTTTTGTTGTTGATGTGTTGTGTATTGTTTGTTGTTGTTGTGTGTTGTTTTGTTGTTGATGTGTTAGGTGTTGTTTTGTTGTTGTGTGTTTTGTTGCTTGTCTGTGTGTTGTTTTGTTGTTGATGTGTTAGGTGTTGTTTTGTTGTTGTGTGTTGTTTTGTTGCTTGTTTGTGTGTTGTTTTGTTGTTGTGTGTTGTTTTGTTGCTTGTTTGTGTGTTGTTTTGTTGTTGTGTGTTGTTTGTTGTTGTTGTGTGTTGTTTTGTTGTTGTGTGTTGTTTTGTTGTGTGTTTGTGTGCTGTTGTTTTGTTGTTGATGTGTTGTGTGTTGTTTTGTTGTTGTGTGTTGTTTTGTGTGATAATATGCTGTTGTTTGTTCATGTGCTGTTTGTTGTTGATGTGATGTTTTGTGTTGTTGTTTTGTTTGATTGTACCCTGTTATGTGCTGTTGTGTGTTGTCTGCTGTTTGGTTGTTGTGTTGTGTTGATGTGTTTTATCATTGTTGTTGTCTTTGTTCATGTGCTGATGTTTGGCATTGATGTGCTGTTGTTGTGTGTTGTTGTGTGCTGTGTTGCTGTTGTTGATGTGATGCTATTGTGTGTAGTTGATATATATATATATATGTTGTGTTGTTGTGTGCAGGTCCTCCTCCTCCTCCTTACAGTTATGATCATGAGATGTTTCCTCCTGATCTCCGTCCTCCTCCATACACACCCACTGTTCCCAGATCAGCAAACTACTCTCCACCTCCACCATACCCTGGATTCAGCAGGAAGTGACCATGACCATTTCCAGACCTGAGGCCAGACGCTGACCTGCTGCACACACACACACACACACACACACATTAATGCAGTGCACATGTAGGCTGTAATAATAGCCATACATTAGCAGTTTTACCCAGTTTGTGATTCATTTTTTCCAATTTATTCATGTTTTTGAGTTGCATTATGGGATCTTGATCTTTCTTCTGAAGACTGTTAAGCCTAAATAGTTGCAAAAAGTGGGTTTTCTGATCATTTGTAATAGTCTGCAGTGCTATATTGTCTATGATTGAGCTTTATGACATGCTGCGTTATCCTGCTGGAAGTAGCCATCAGAAGATGGAGACACTGTGCTCATAAAGGGATGGACATGGTCAGCAGCAATACTCAGGTAGGCTGTGGCGTTGATGCTCAATTGGTACTAATGGACCTAAAGAAAATCTCCCCCACACCATTACACCACCACCACCAGCCTGAACTGCTGATACAAGGCAGGATGATCCATGCTTTCAGGTTGTTGAGGCCAAATTGTGACCCGAGCATCCGAATGTGTCAGCAGAAATGGAGACTCATCAGAGCAGCAACGTTTCTCCAATCTTCTATTGTCCAGTTTTGGTGAGTCTGTGTGAATTGTAGCCTCAGTTTCCTGTTCTTAGCTGACAGGAGCGGCACCCGGTGTGCTCTTCTGCTGCTGTAGCCCATCCGCCTCAAGGTTGGCCGTGTTGTGTGTTCAGAGATGCTCTTCTGCAGAGCTCGGTTGTAGCGAGTGCTTATTTGAGTTACTGTTGCCTTTCTATCAGCTGGAACCAGTCTGGCCATTCTCCTCTGACCTCTGGCCTCATCAACAAGGCATTTGTGCCCACAGAACTGCCGCTCACTGGATATCTCTTCTTTATTCTCTGTAAACCCTAGAGATGGTTGTGCGTGAAAATCCCAGTAGATCAGCAGTTTCTGAAATACTCAGAGCAGCCCGTCTGGCAGCAACAACCATGCCACGTTCAGAGTCTCTTAAATCCCCTTTCTTCCCCATTCTGATGCTCGCTTTGAACTGCAGCAGATCCTCTTGACCATGTCTACATGCCCAAATGCAGTGAGCTGCTGCCATGTGATTGGCTGATTAGACATTTGCATTAACAGCAGTTGGACAGGTGTACCTAATAAAGTGGCCGGTGAGTGTATTTCTCTATATATTATGTCTTATATATTATTACTAAATGACTAAATGTCAGTAAAAGTCACTTTGTTAAACTGTAGAGTTGAATTTTCAACATCAGAAGGGGACAGAGCAGAGATCAGCATCCCATAATGCAAATCACCACCACACATAAACACAAAATATGGAAATTGTCTTATATTGACAGTGTGCGTTCTGGGAAATGCAGTAGACTCTGTGTTAGGGGTCTGGCTGCAGACCTGGTGCAGTGCAATCTGAGCTGCATCCAATGCTTTTTATTGGGCACACCTAACTCCACCCCTAACCCTACCCGTCACAGTGACGTCACTCGCTCCATTAAGTGCATTGTGTCTGAGAATGCATCGCTGAGTGATGCAATTTCAGTGTGCATCGTACAGGCTGCATCCAGATACTATTGGGAAATGCAGTAGACTCTGTGTAGACTCAGTGTTTTTTCTGTCATGATCAATGAAATGTGTATATAGATTGACATTATGTTCTTGTGTTTCTGTCCGAGTGGTTTCTGCTCTGGAAATAATTCGCTTTATTAATGCAGAAAATGTATTTATTCGTTTGCATATTTGTTTGGAAGCTCTAATATCAGTGTTTTTATAGTGTGCAGATTTGTCTTTGTATTCGTGAGCAGTAAAATTAAAACAAAGGGCGGCACGGTGGCTCAGTGGTTAGCACTGTGGCCTCACAGCAAGAAGCTCGCTGGTTCGAGTCCCGGCTGGACCAGTTGGCATTTCTGTGTGGAGTTTGCATGTTCTCCCCGTGTTGGCGTGGGTTTCCTCCGGGTGCTCCGGTTACAGTCCAAGCACATGTGCTATAGGGGAATTGATCAACTCAATTGGCCGCAGTGTATGAGTGTGTGTGTGTATGCATGCGTGCGTGTTTCCCAGTACTGGGTTGTGGCTAGAAGGGCATCTGCTAAATAAAACACATGCTGGACTAGTTGGCAGTTCATTCCGCTGTGGTGAACTCTAATGAATAAGGGACTAAGCCAAATGAAAACAACCTGTTTGACCTGTTTTTAAAACTTGTGCTCAAATAGTAAAGCATCTGTTTTTGAATTTTAATAATAATAAAACTGAAATCTCCTTTCTTTTTGTTATTGTGTGTATGATGCACTGAAGGTAATATAAATATTGCATATTGTTATAATGTTTGTGCCATTTTAAACAGATTAAAACTCAGAATTACAGTGATGTTTAAACAATGTCCACACGGTGGCAGCAAATAACACAAAACTGATTTTTTTGTTAAATTAGGATGTTTTGAGTAATTTTCAGCATTCAGAAAATACATGATGATTGTGCATATTGTAGTGACGTCATTACAATAGACGTTTATTATTACTATTGTATGTTAAACACACAGTAATGTGCAGGGCACAACATTTAATACTTTACATTAGAATGAATGTGATGCAATTATTGATAATATTATACATATTATTATTCATAAATAGTGAAAATTATATATTATAATGCATATATTGTTTAATGCATATATATTCTTAACTGAAAAGTAAACTATTACATTTTTTATACACTCCTCAAAATAGTGTTTCAACCCAAATTAGGAAAATATGGACAAGCCCTGATTTTCAGCTGAATTTGGTCCAATACATTTAATCATAAAATTAACCCAGCGGAAACAGAATTTACCCAAAAACCTGTTGAAATAACCCAGAATATTTTTAGAGTGTACATGCGACAACATCTAACGTATTTGTCCCAAATGTAAAATAAAATAAGCAGAACAACAAGCAGCAAAAGTGAGAATGTACAAGGATTACAGTTAATTACTATATATTTATATTGCATGTGTAGAAATTATATTTTAAAAACTAAAACAAATCTGTCTAAAGATGCCTCACTGAAGAGAAAATAATTATTACATTATACTAGAATATAAGTCATTATATATATATATATATATATATATATATATATATATATATATACACTTTTTCTTTTTTATTATTATATAAAAAGTATGTATCTGTACATAACTACATAAATAATTTATATATTTATATATAACTATATTATATATTATAACTATAACTAATTTATATATAACTAAATAATTTATATATTATACCTTATATACCTTACCTATATTATAACGAACACATCCCTGACTGAAGTTAAATATTAAATAATTAACATTTAGTAGATAATTAAAATGTATACTATTTCTTTTTTATTATAACATCAATTAGATCATTATTGTGTTTAACTATTACATTTCTATAAAATAGATAACTTATAAATGATATTTTAAAAAGTAGATGCCTGACTATAGACTTAAATATTTGATTGTTTTTCTCAATATAAAATATATACGTTTTCTTTTTTTATTATTATATAAAAAATGTATTCGATCACAATTATATTTGTTTGTACTTTTTGTCAAATACGTTTTTAAAAAATATAAAAAAAACAGATGCTTGTATCAGATCATTTATTTATTATATTAAATAATTTATATATTATAAAATATAATAAACACATGCCTGCCCGAAAAAAATATATCTTAAAATTATGATATATACCTTTCATTTTATTTTTATTATTAATTTATTTATTATTTCTCACAGCACATTATGTAAATAAGCTCCATTCCTTGATCATTGATTGGCGTGTTCTCCGTTTGCTCCTCCCCCTACCGTGACGCGCGGCTCTGATTCTCACCGCAGGCGCATCGCGTTCTTCACAGAGCCACAAACACAGCGACATTCATTCACAGCGAACGGATAAATCTAAATATAACCAAAAACACAGAAGGAAAGGCGAAATAAAGAGGAGCAGAAGCATGCGGTCGAGGGAGCTCTTCATATTACTGATGGCCGTCGCGTCGACGCTCGCGGTGGAGGTAAGAAAACGACAAAAGATAACGTTACGTTTGATCTCTGAGGTAAAACATATTCACAACTGACGATTATTCCTATAGAGTCGCATTGAGCCTTGATATTTAATGTTTTGAGGCGTGTAAATGTTAGATGTGTTATCATTTCATCTGCTGGTGTGGACTATTCGGTGATGATGTTCGCTGGACGGGCGGAATGTGTAGCGGGATCAGCCGCGTTACATCAGCGTTACATTTAAAACATCGATGATTAATTCCTACTGTACACTGTAACGCATCTGCTTATTAATATTAATAAACAAACTGACGCGCTAAAAATACCGCGAGTGTCGGTGGTGGTAAACGCGTTTATAACATTCACTGCGTTACATGATCACATTCTGTTGATTTGTATTGATTCAATGGACAAATGTTGTGTTTATAGTGGTTTTTAGTCGATGTTTAACCTTAGACGATGGTTTAATATCGAATAATAAGGCTTCCACGAATAATATGGCTCCCAGTGTTGTGGTTGTGAAATATGATTTAATATTCCCTCGAGCTATGCTGGTGTCAGTGGGTGTGTAGGGAGGGAACTTGATTTTATGACGCTCGGGGTGTGTGTGATGTTCCCTCGGCCTTTGTTTGGCTTTGCTTCTTTAATAAATGACTCATTAAACGCGTTTATATTGCTGGAAATGTTCTGTATCGCGAACGCGTTTGTCGTGAACGCCCCCCAAGATGGCGGAGAATCACTGCAGCTATTAAAAGCGCCGCTCGACACCTCTTCTTCATTATTGTTTCGAGGAACAGGCTATTTTAAATGCTAGCCAATCTGTTTATGGTTATATTTTAGTGTAAGACAATGTTGTCTATTCTATGGAAAGCCTGTAAAACTGTAATCTCCCTTATCACATTATGAAGGAGATGAAGTGTGGTGATAATATGAGTTTAGGATATCAATATCATACGAATTATGTTATTATTGGTGTATAAAACACCATTTGACTTAATTTTTAAGAGTCAGTGCTACATTATAATGTGGGTAACATGAAGCACACACAATGGATTTGGTGTTTGAGGTCATTGTTTGAGGCTTCTGCTCTATTTTCTGTGAAGTTGTTATTTGATGTGGTGTTTTTCAATTGTATTACATTAGGAATTGGTTCATTCTTCCTATAATAAGTCTTATTTGTAAACCGATTTGTATAAAAGTGTCTGCTACATGTCTGGATGTAAGTGTGATTGCGTTCACATTTGGTGGTTTTGTCACCTGAAGGTGTGTAGAAATGGAGCTTTGACAGATGTCTGGACAAATGTTCAAGACCTAAAACCAACCCGGTGTCACTAGAAATCATTATGTTTCATGTTTTTAATTGGTTAATGTTTAATATCAACTTAATTAAATGACTTATAGGCTGCTGATGGCTGACAGGAACCATAATTTCAATCAAATCAGAACTCTAAGAACTGAATGTTCTTCATTGGATTAATCATTTTGTAAAAAGATTAAACATCAGTTGAAATCTTTTTCAAACAAGGTGATAAACAGTGTTTTACTAGATAAAATAGTTCTTTTTAAAAAAGCAATTACTGAAATGTTTTTAAAGAATCCAAAACAGTTCTTCTGTGGCCTTTTGCTAAAGTTTACTTTTTAGGAATCAATGTTTAATCCCATATCGCAAAATAATGCATCACATTTTCCATTAGCATTTGCAACCCTAAAGTGTTTGTAGGTTTGTTCAGATCTATAGGCAAATAAATATAGATCTATATTTCTGCCAGTAGTTGCCTAAAATACTTTAGACTCCTGTAGTCCATCAGTGTTGCTTTGTTGTTGTGCTGTGAATAAGTGTAATATATGACATATGCTGTTATATACTACTAATGTTATATGCCATATATTAGTGTGTTATATACTACTACTAGTGTTATATATGCCACATACTAGTGTTTAATACGACTAATGTTACATATGCCACATACTATATGACTAATGTTATATATGTCATATACTTGTGTTATATATGCCACATACTAGTGTTATATATGAGTAATGTTATATATGTCATATTCTAGTGTTATATACTACTAATGGTATATATGCCATATATTAGTGTGTTATATACTACTAGTGCTGTATATGCCATATACTAGTGTTATATACTACTAGTGTTATATAGTGTTATATATGCCTTATTCTTGTAATATATACTTCTAGTGTTATATAGTGTTATATATGCTATATACTAGTGTTATATACTACCAGTGTTATATATGCCATTTACTAGTGTTATATATGCCATATTCTAGTGTTATATATGCCCTATAATAGTATGTATAGTAGTGTAAACTACTAGTGTTATATTTGTTAAATAGTAGTTTTATTTACACCATATAGTAGCATTATATACTACTAATGTTATATACTACTAGTGTTATATATGCCATATACTAGTGTTATATACTACTAGTGTTATATAGTGTTATATATGCCATATACTAGGGTTATATATTTTTAGTGTTATATATGCCATATACTAGTGTTATGTATGCCAAATACTAGTGTTATATACTAGTAGTGTTATATAGTGTTATATATGCCATATACTAGTGTTATATATTATTAGTGTTATATATGCCATATACTAGTGTTATATGCTAAGTGTTATATATGCCATATACTAGTGTTATATACTACTAGTGTTATATAGTGTTATATATGCCATATACTAGTGTTATATATTATTAGTGTTATATATGCCATATACTAGTGTTATATGCTAAGTGTTATATATGCCATATACTAGTGTTATATGCTAAGTGTTATATATGCCATATACTAGTGTTATATATGCCCTATAATAGCATGTTTAGTAGTGCAAACTACTAGTGTTATACGTTAAATAGTAGTTTTATATACACTATATAGTAGCGTTATATACTACTAGTGTTATATATCCCATTGTCTAGTGTTATTTACTACAAAGGTATTCATCTAGACACCTGGAGAAATTATTTATATCAAAATATATATATCAAAGATAAACAAAAAGTTTCTTCCAGTATCGTGCAGCTAAATAAACTGTGCATCAGCTGTTGTGGTGGTGTTGTAGATGGAAGCATCGTGAAAGCCTCTTTGTTTTGGTGTACCTGTGTGTATGAACGCAGTGTGTTGTTTTTGCTTGAATTAGCCTGCGCTGTGTTGGTCGTCTTTTATTCATGACTATAGATGTGCGAAGGTCACGTTACCCACACTGGTATGGCAGGCATTCAGAGCGAGTGTTCAGATGACCTGTGGCTTTACCGGCTGAATGAGTTGCTTTGTTGGCTTCAGTGTGGCGCGTCAGCAGGTGAGCGCGGAGGAGGAGGATGATGATGATGGCCAACATTAGGCATGGGCCATGGATGATAAGCTTGTAGGCATGGGGCGATGACCTGTTTCAAGGTTTACCTGCAGTTTGGAAAAGTCAAGATTTTTAAACTGCAAACATTTTCTGCTAAACCATTCCTGAGGGATATGTACGTTTTTGAGTGTGTGTTCTTTTATGAATATGTTTTTTAGGAAAACAGCTGAAACGGAGCCTACACATTACTTTTAACTGGTCAAATAATAATATGTAAATATAATGCTATATGCATAAACAATAATGCTCAAACAAGGTTTACTCATCATCAGTAACTTTCAAAAAACATTCATACATAGCTAAATATACATGCATATTTAGCTAAAATAATATTTCCTTGTTATATGTATACTCCAATAATCCTCTAAATCCTTTTAATAGTGTAATCAGAATTAAGTGTTTAAATGAATGCTGAATTAATCTAAAATATTCATTTAGAAAAGCCGAAATGGTGCAAAACACCTACAAAAACCCACAAGCCTTTTTAATAACCTGATATCAGTAATAGTAATGAGATCACCTGTATTTAATATGTTGGTTTGATGTCATGTGACGTCTCCCATGTTTAGGAAGTGCATGAGCCCCAGTGCATCAGTTGTCATGGTTACAGCCCCGCCGAGGGCCTTTGATAATGAGAGCGCTGTGAATCACACACCCATATGATCTGACAGATGCTTCTAGCGCTCAGATTGACCTGTGACCTCTGAGGTGTGATTAGCACAGGATTAATGATGCGGAGGACACGTGCGATCACGGTACAGGTTGCAGACGCTGTTGCTTTATTGCTCGTGATTTATTATGACTTGTAGTATTCCGTAGATAATGAGGATTCTTATAGAGGAGGTGTAAAGCTGCTTTCATAGGCGGATGATCTCACAGCTTCTGATTGGTGGATGATTAACTTGTATATTTATGCAAAGTAGTGCCTTAAGGAGCATTTATATTTCGATTCATTCATTCGTTTTCCTTCAGCTTGGTCTATTTCAGAGGTTGCCACAGCGGAATGAACCACCAACACATGCGCCATAGGGGAATTGATGAACTAAATTGTTTGTAGTGTATGAGTGTGTGTGTGGATGTTTCCCAGAGATGGGTTGCAGCTGGAAAGGCATCCACTGCGTAAAAACTTGCTGGATAAGTTGGCGGTTCATTCCGCTGTGGCGACCCCGGATCAATAAAGGGACTAAGCCGAAAAAGAAAATGAACGAATGAATAAAATTGGCCATGGCAAAAGGGGAGACCTGGGTACACATTTACAGAAATATGTGTTTCTAACAGTCACAGGTTTACACTGATGTACATGTTTAATTTTGATTTTAAAACAATTTGATAGTTACAAAACTATAATTAAGGAACATTATTTCTTTGATAACTGGAAAGAATATACAGTAATTACAGTATACTGATGGCCTGTTTCTCTAGGCTTTATTGTTGATAATGCTCAGGAATGTTGGACCATCATTGCCTTTTTAGCATAAGTCGAGGACAGAAAATACCCAGACAGTAATGTGTGAATTGTGGAGCAGGCTAGATCTAAAAAAAAACATCTGTATTTTTTAGTGTGTACTTTTTTTTTGCTTTTATTCTTGCCATAATAAAAATATATTTGTAGAGTAACCCATGTTCTGTTGTCATTAATGTTTTAATAAATTAAAATAGGTAAATATATATAAAACTGTCAGATATGAACAAAAGTAAGTGATGCATCAAAGTTTGGTTAAAAAAAAAAAACTTAAATGGTTATAAAAAACTTTTATAATAAGCGCGGACCCGTGAAGTCATCAACTTTCGCTTTCAGATTTAAAGGGCCAGCATTGCACCAGACCCCTGTAAGTGGTGTCGTTTGAAAGTGTAGAGTCTATATTTTATGCACATGTGCATCACTTTGGTTTTTATTCCACCGTACAAAAGTTATTTACACTTAAATACACAGTGTTTTGGAGACCCGAGCTGGGTATTGAACATTTGTTAATTTTTATATTTTTCATATGACACATGTACAAGTTATAGCTCAAATGAAAGCTCATGCTAGAAACCTCCAGGCAGGCGTGTTGAAGGAAGTTGGAGCTAAACTATGAAGAAGGGTATAAACGGAGGTCGGAGCCAGCTCCATGTGGGTGGGCCTCGAGCTCCAAGTGGGCTGGAGTTTTTATTTATTTAATGTCTTGTAGATGACACAGAGTCTAATATTGTGCTTTATGAATGTCTATATCTTCCCCAACCCTCAACCCAACCTCACAGTAAACGATGTGCTTTATTAATATCTGCTCCACCTACACCACTTAAACCCAGCCTACTTGTGGTTTAAGTCCCTCCCACTTGGAGGTCACTTTAGCTCTTGGATAGGGAAACCTTTACACACAGACATCAATTAGTCTATAAATAATTAATTTTGTTTGTTAAGCGCAAATATTCGTTTCAAAACTATTTCTAAATTCAGTTCTAATTTCCAGCAAACAAATAAATGAACAATAATAATGAAGTGTGCTCAAAAACCTGAGTTATATCATAATACGCATGCTGTGCCCCATATGGTCTAAAACCTGCAGGTGGACAAATCTAAGCTTGTTTTTAATAAAACAAACATAAATATAGATATAATGAATAATACTGCTAATAATAATAACATTATACAAAAGCAAATTGTTATGAATGAACTGAAATGTCCCCCGAGATGAAGAAGGCATAAAAGCAGTGATTTTTCATATTTATGTAGGCTAGAAAATAATATGTTTTGTAATATTTTAATCCTTTATATTTATATCCTATTTATATTCTTATTATATCCTATATATTTCCTTAATATTTACATTTTTTCTGCATATGTAAAGATATTTGCCTATTGCTCTCTTGTGTGTATTAAGCAGTGTGTAAGCGAGGCGCAACTCTGCGCTGGAGTTTAGACCGGGTTTGTTTTGGTCTAAGGAAAAATCTAATATAGTTTCTCAAAATAGCAACGCGCCAGCGGTCCGCCTCAGAACGCCTCCTTTTTAGAGCAGAACGCCTACGGGCGCACATATGAGCGCTAATGCATTTGCTATTTAAACAGCGTAGCGCAACGCCTCAAAACCACTCTTGCGCCAAGCTGAAACTAGCAAACAAGTATTGTGCCGCGCCTTGCGCCACATTGTGCCGGGTGTATGATAGGGCCCCTCGTCTGTTTTGCGAGGTGCGCGCAGTCAGCAGAGGTGCGCCAGGCGAAAGTATAAATCCAGCTTCACTCTCTGTGGCTCTGTAATTGGCTGTAGTCTCTGGATGTGTGTGGGGAACATCTCTTGTTCTGCAGTCGTCCTCTGATATCTGATATCTCCATTAGCAGTGTTGTTGTGTAAAGAGAGATGTTTCTTCTGTACAGTGAGAAACACAATACAGACATCAGTCAGAGCAGCAGCGGCGCTTTACTGCTCAAATAACCTTTATTTGTGTGTCAGAGACGCTGTGCTCAGATTTCACCATAGAAATTGCTTCACCAATAATAACGCTGAAATATATGCGAGATTTTGAGCAATATTTCCATGCAGAACACAATCATTATGTACACACATATATAAATCTGTGAATGAGGGTTTTGCTGTGTGTTGTTTAGGTTGCTGTGAATGGATGCCAGTGTAAATGTAAAGCCGTTCCTCACACTCTCAGCAGTGATGGTGTTTTTGTAATTGAGTCATTAAAGCAGCTCATGGGCGTCTGCTTCTGCTGCTTCCTCCTCCTGTTTACTCCCAGAGCGGACGTCCAGTCTCTGTGCTGGACTACAAACAAGACTGTGTGTGTCTGTGTGTGTGTGTTTAAGAGGTTGTGTGTGTGTGCATAAATGTGTGTGAGTTTGTGTGAGCATATATGCATGTGTGTGTGTGTGTGTAGTCTCTGGCAGATTGATCTAGATAGCGTTTGTAAGTAATGCATCTGTTTGCTCTGACCTACATTCCCAGCGAGAGCAGGACGCTTTGAAGGATTGTGTGGAGTAAATGACGTCAGGCGTATTGTGTCTCTTGCTCTCAGATATGAACACACTCCTGACACTTTACTGCATCTCAGCAGTCAAATCATCTCTGAGGGTCAGTGGTGCTCCAATGTGAATCTGTTCATTACAAATATCTACTAAAGTTGCATTATTTTAAAAGTAATATTTAAATTACATTAATATAATATTTATTTAGGCTGCTAATATCAGAATGAAAATATCAGTTCCTCACATCATGTTTTCATTTTATTTTAAGACATAGCCAGGGTGATGTGAATGACATTATAAAGTACGATCGGGATTGTTTTTCATATCAAACTTGCGAAGTCTGAACTTACACGGAGAGGATGCAGGACTGAACTGTGTGTGTACTTAATACTGAGGAAAAAGCCCCAATCAGAGAGGTGAATAACTGCAGCTCTATTGTTAAGATATAGTGAAACAACGTAGCCAGGGTGATGTGAATGAGATACAGTACACTGTTCCTTCGAAGATTTACCGACGTGCCCTTGGGATCTGTTTGCCATATCAAACTTGCGAAGTCTGAACTTACAATGAGAGGATGCAGGTTTTCAGATGTCTCCGTTTTCCTTCGTTTCAGAATAAAGACGGCCTCTTCAGCGTTTTCAAAACAATCCATTTTTGGCGCTCGAAAACTCCGGCTTAGTGTGGACGGATGGCGTAACCGTAGCAAAACTTGTGCGTTTTCAAACTAAAACGCATTAGTGTAAACGGGGCCTCAGACAACAGACAGACTTAAAGGGCCATGAAACCCCCTCGTTTCAGCAGGGTGTTTTCACACCTCTACTTTGGAAAAAGTCAGAAAAGTGGGCGTGTCCAGCTCTGTTTAGGGGGGAGTGTCGGAGGAAGAAAAGAGGCTTGGTGTGGGAGTGTCTATTTGGGCACGCTGAATTTCAGAGTCAAAACACACCCACAGCGGACAATGTGACTGTGTTTACATGGACATCTGTAGTCGAATTATTTGCCAGATTATTAAATGTTGGACTTTAACTGCAGTTTGAGTCTTTCATTCAGGGAATTCATTCCTGTCCCTCGCGACAAGCGAGATATTTGATTCGAGGAACTGCTCTAAGCGTGTATTTTTCATGCAATGTTTGATACCGCACGGCGAATGAGGAAAAAAAACTCAGCATTTCCCGGAAACTTAGATGCTCACGGCAGGTAGTGTCAGAAAGCCACGTGTGTTATTCCGGTCACAAAATCCTACACGAGGTTATAGTTTGGTTGTAGTGCTAACTTGTTT
>NC_141021.1:720000-762500 GCF_052040795.2 Danio rerio | reverse complement strand
TGGGCTGAACTGATCACGTTATATTCTTTAATATTGTACCTGCTAAGGATCCACATGAGTGGTGTCACGGTGGCGCAGTAGGTAGTGCTGTCGCCTCACAGCAAGAAGGTCGCTGGTTCGAGCCTCGGCTGGGGGTAGTTGGCATTTCTGTGTGTAGTTTGCATGTTCTCACAATGTTGGCATGGGTTTTCTCCGGGTGCTCTGGTTTCCCCACAGTCCAAACACATGCGCTATAGGGGAATTAGGTAAGCTAAATTGTCAGTAGTGTGTGTGTGTGTGTGTGTGTGTGTGTGTGTGTGTGTGTGTGTGTGTGTGTGTGTGTGTGTGTGTGTGTGTGTGTGTGTGTGTGAATGAGTGTGTATGGATATTTCCCAGTTATGGGTTGCAGCTGGAAGGGCATTCGCTGTGTAAAACATACACTGGATAAGTTGGCGGTTCATTCCGCTGTGACGACCACTTATTAATAAAGGGACTAAGCCGAAAAGAAAATGAATAAATAATCAACATACGCATGATCAAAGCAACTCATTTGCATAATCTCCACCTCCCATGACACTTCTGACACAGAAGCTAACCAATCAGAGCAGAATTGGCTAATGAAAGGGGGAAGGGCTTACATACCTTAAAGGGATAATTCACCCAAAAATGACAATTTACACACTATTTACTCTCCCTCGAGTGGATCCAGAGTTACTTTCATCTGTTTAACTCAAAAGAAGATATTTTAAAGAATGTTAATAAACCATTGACTTCCATTTATTAAGTCATTTTCCTTCGGCTTTGTCCCTTATTTATCAGGGGTTGCCACAGTGGGTTGAACTGCCATTTATTCCAGCATGTGTTTTACACAGCGGATGCCCTTCCAGCTGCAACCCAGTACTGGAAAACACCCACACACACTCATTCATGCACACACTCATACACTACAGCCAATTTAGTTCATCAGTTCCCCTATATTGCATGTGTTTGGACTGTGGGGGAAACTGGAGCACCCGGAGGAAACCCACGTCAACATGGGGAGAACATGCAAACTCAGAAACGCCATCTGACCCAGCTAGGACCTTCTTGCTGTGAGGCCACAGTGCTAACCACTGAGCCATCGTGCCGCCCCCATTGACTTCCATAGCAGGAAAAACAAATAATATAGAGTCACATCTATCACATCTTCTTTTGTGTTCAACTGGAGAAAGAAAGTCATGGGTGAGTAAAGGATGACAGAATTAAAATTGTTGCGTGAACTAACCCTTTAAGCTTGTACAAGAGAGACAGCTAAAAGCAGAGAATAAATCTGTAGTGTTTATCATGTTTCCCAGTACTGGATTGCAGCTAGATAAGCTTGCGCTGTGTAAAATACATGGCAAAGTAGTTGTCGGTTCATTCCCCTGTGGCAACCCTTGATAAATTCGGGATTAACCTGAAGGAAAATGATTGCTTTCTGTCATTATTTTAATAACAGGATATGATAGTGAATCTTCTTTATCATGCACTCGGTCTTGATGTGGCGTTGAGTTGGCGGCTCCTGAACTGCTGATCTTGAATCTGCTGCAGGGTTTGGTGAAGGTTGTCGAGGTTTAACCTGTTTAGACTCGTGATCTGATTTATCTCAGGACACTCCTGCTGTTTTGTCTTCATCTTAATCCTCCTTCAGCACTAAACCGCTGAACACCACAACACTGCGTCAGTACTCTCACACCAGAACATTTGCTTCTCAAAACATTCTGGATAACGTCTGCTGAAAGTTGACATTTAAAGGGACAGCACACCTACAAATGAACATCTACATCATTTACTCACACTCAAGGTGGAGTCTCTTTCTTCTGTTGAAAACTAAAAGAAGATATTTAGAAGAATGTTGGGAAAAAAGATATTTAGAAGAATGTTGGAAAAAATAAGATATTTAGAAGAATGTTGGAAAAATAAGATATTTTGAAGAATGTTGGGAAAAAAATAAGATATTTAGAAGAATGTTGGGGAAAAAAGATATTTAGAAGAATGTTGGAAAAAAATATTTAGAAGAATGTTGGAAAAATAAGATATTTTGAAGAATGTTGGAAAAAAATAAGATATTTAGAAGAATGCTGGAAAAATAAGATATTTTGAAGAATGTTGGAAAAATAAGATATTTAGAAGAATGTTGGAAAAATAAGATATTTAGAAGAATGCTGGAAAAATAAGATATTTTGAAGAATGTTGGAAAAATAAGATATTTTGAAGAATGTTGGAAAAATAAGATATTTTGAAGAATGTTGGAAAAATAAGATATTTAGAAGAATGTTGGAAAAAAGACATTTAGAGGAATGTTGGAAAAAAGAAGACATTTAGAAGAATGTTGGAAAAATAAGATATTTAGAAGAAAGTTGGGAAAAAAAGATTTCGAAGAATGTTGAAAAAAAGAAGATATTTAGAAGAATGTTGGGAAAATAAGATATTTAGAAGAATGTTGGAAAAAAAGATTTTGAAGAATGTTAGAAAAAAGAAGACATTTACAACAATGTTGGAAAAAAGAAGATATTTTGAAGAATGTTGGAAAAAAGAAGATATTTTGAAGAATGTTGGAAAAAAGTAGCCACTGGCATCCATTTTTCAATAGATCTTTGTTCAACAGAAGAAAGAAACTCAATCTAGAAGTGAAGAGTGAGGAAATGATGACAGATTTGACATTTTTCGGTGTACTGTCCCTTTAAGAGAACATTTATTTGATTTATTGTATAATCCAGTGTTTCTCAACCACGTTTCTGGAGGACCACCAGCTTTGCACATTTTCCATGTCTGCTTAACCAAAACACACCTGATTCAGATCATCAGCTCATTAGCAGAGACTGAAATACCTGTAATGGGTGTGACAGACAGTGGAGACATCCAAAACATGCAGTGTCGGTGGTCCTCCAGGAACGTGGTTGAGAAACACTGGTTTAATTAAACAGCACAAGTAACATTTACATAACCTTTGTGACCGTCTAAAATGGTACGTTCTCTTAAAGGAACAGTACACCCAAAAATGTACATCATTACTCATCCTCCACTTGTTTCAAATGTGTTTGAGTTTCTTCATGAAAGATTCAATTCCAGACATTAAAAGTCAGTGAATTTGCTTAATTTTTTTGTCCAAGGTGTGAAATATAAGGCAGTTTTAATAATAATAATAATACCTTTTATTTCAAAGCACTGACCAATCAGAGCAGAGCTGGTATACGGAAGACAATGTTATTCCAGCATGTGCCAATAACAATACAGTATACTGTGTTCTATATTCTGATGAGGGTGTATTATTAAAGACTAAATTTGGTGATTGTTGCTCTTCAGGTGCCATCAGACTCCGGGACGGGCCTTCTGGCCGAGCCACAGATCGCCATGTTCTGCGGGAAACTCAACATGCACATCAACATCCAGAGCGGGAAATGGGAGCCGGATCCGTCCGGAAGCAAGAGCTGCATCGGGAATAAAGAGGGAATCCTGCAGTACTGCCAGGAGGTGAAGCAACACTACACTATCACTGCAGTATGAGCTCAAGGATGAACACTAATCTAATCTAAAATGAAGAACTAAAGATATTAGCCCTTCAAATATAGCCTTAAACTTTTGTTTTACGGAAATGTGATAACAAACTCTATAAACCTTGAAGAGGGAATTATTAAAACTTTTTCAAATAATTAACTGAGTAAGGACAATTTGACAGTATTTGCTATATATATATATATATATATATATATATATATATATATATATAATATATTATTAGCTGCTTAAAACATGATTTTTAACAAATGTTTTCATTGTCTAATTATTAACTTACCCTAATTAAACTAGTTAAATTATAGTAAGTTATATAGTCTAAAGAAATTAGTCACTAGAATTATATCTTTAAAAATAATTGAAGTAATTAATTTTTTTATCGAGTTAGAAAAAGATGAATCATGAATAGAAAAGAAAAGATGAATAAAAATAGTTTTAACATAATGTGCATATGTTTATTTTATATGTTAATTTCTGTACATATAAACACACAGGCATGCATACATTTGAGAAAATGTTTATTTATATTAACATATCAAATATATATGTATATAATACAAATTATATGTACAATTTGATATCTTTTATGTATGCGTGTGCATCACATATACATAATATGTATATCACACACACACACACACACACACACACACACACACACACACACACAAATATATATTATGTCAAAACTAACTCTTATTTTGGATTAATTGCATTTAATCTTTACCCAGCACACACTTTTATTGATATGTTTTGACATTAATTTCACGTTAATTGAATTATTTTCACATTATTTTACTGTTGTTGTTGTTGTTCAGGTGTATCCGGAGCTGCAGATCACCAATGTGGTGGAGGCCAATCAGCCGGTCAGCATCTGGGACTGGTGTAAGAAGAGCCGCAAGCAGTGCCGCAGTCACATGCACATCGTAGTGCCGTACCGCTGCCTGGGTGAGTGTCGTTGTCTTAAGCCTGGTTTATACTTCTGCGTCAGGTGACCGGCCTAACCCACAGCGCATGCAACGTGTGTAGTGTTTGTCTGCATTAATACTTCCGAATCGCTAGTGTTTCTTCGCTGCTGTTTTGCTTTTCTGAACACTTCCTGGATGTACAAGTGGCTCAAACTCGCTCATTTTGAGGCAGGAACCGGCGGACGTGCAACAACTTTAACTATGAGGTAAACACAAAACAAAACTCTCCATCCGGAGCTCCTTCACGGGACTCCACACTTGTAAACAATCGCTACATTGGGCTTGCACCATTCACGAGGCTCTCAGTCCCGCCCCGACTCGTCAGCGCTACCAAGCTGACCAATCACAGAGCTTGCGCTGCGCGTTGTTGCGACGTGTAGTTACATTTTTTGAGAGGTGCACGTCAGTGACACTGACGGCCATGACGAAGGGCTATGCGTCAATGCCGTAGCATACACGTGCGTTTGACGCTGAAGTATAAATCAGCCTTTAGTGTAGATGAGAGTGTGTGTGTTTGTGTGAGAGTGTGTGAGATTTTGTGTGTGTGTAAGTGTGTTTGCTTTGATGTGTGTTTGTATGTACAGTATGTGAGTGAGTGTGATCGTATGTGTGTGTGTTTTTGTGTAAATGAGTATGTGTGTGTTTGTGTATCTGTTTTGATGCATATTTGCATTTGTGAATGTTTATTTCGATGAGTGTGTGAGTGCAAGTGTGTGCTTATCTTCTGTATGTGTGTTTGCATGTGTGTGCTTGTGTATAAGTGTATGTGAGTGTGTTTGTTTCAATGTGTGTTTGCATGTTTAAAGTTTATTTCGATGAGTGTGTGTGTATATCTTCTGGATGTGTGTGTGTGTGTGTGTGTGTTTGTGTTATTGTATTTATTTCAATGTGTGTCTTTGAACGAGTGTGGGTCTGTGTGTTATGTCTTCTACATGTGTGTGCGTGTGTATGTGAGTGTGTTTGTTTCAATGAATGTTTGCATGTGTAAAGTTTATTTCGATGAGTGTGTGAGCGAGTGTGTGTGTGTATATCTTCTAGATGCATGTGTACATGTGTTTATGTGTGTGTGTGTGTGTGTGTGTGTGTGTGTGTTTGAGCGAGTGTGTGTATGTCTTCTGTATGTGTGTGAGTGTGTATAAATATGTGCGTGTGTGTAGTCCACCAGCTCATTGCTCTCTGTTCATCACGTGTGTGTGTGTGTGTGTGTGTGTGTGTGTGTGTGTGTGTGTGTGTGTGTGTGTGTGTGTGTGTGTGTGTTTCTCTCGTCAGTTGGGGAGTTTGTCAGCGATGCTCTGCTGGTTCCTGATAAGTGTAAGTTCCTGCATCAGGAGCGCATGGACATGTGTGAGAGTCACCTGCACTGGCACACCGTCGCCAAAGAGGTCAGAAACACACACACACACACACACACACACACACCACATGAGTAATTAACTGGAGTCATGCAGCATGAGGTCAGACTGATAAAGTGTGTGTGTGTGTGTGTCTCTATGGTCTGTGCAGTCGTGTGGTGACCGCAGCATGAATCTGCATGATTATGGGATGCTGTTGCCGTGTGGAATTGACCGTTTCCGGGGTGTGGAGTTCGTGTGCTGTCCTGCAGACGCGGGTAAAGAGTCTGAGAGCGCCGCTGTGGAGGAGGACGATTCAGACGTGTGGTGGGGCGGAGCGGAGGCTGATTACACCGAGAACAGGTCACTCTCAACACACACACACACTCTTACACTCTCATACATATACACTCTTACACTCTCATACGCACACACACTCTTACACTCTCATACACACACACACACACACACACACTCTTACACTCTCATACATACACACTCTTACACTCTCATACACACACACTCTTACACTCTCATACACACACACACACACACTCTTACACTCTCATACATACACACTCTTACACTCTCATACACACACACTCATACACTCTCATACACACACACACTCTTACACTCTCATACATACACACTCTTACACTCTCATACATACACACTCTTACACTCTCATACACACACACTCTTACACTCTCATACACACACACACACACACTCTTACACGCATACACACATACACTCACATACTGAAATGCACACTCACTCTCATACAGACTTGGATATCTCTCTCACACACACACACAGGCTCTGACATACTTTGATAAACACACTGACTCTCATACAAACTTACAGTTATCTCATACACGCACACACAAACTTGCACATCACACACACACACGCACACATTTACTCATATAATCTCATACTAAAACACGCTTATAGATATCACACACACATAACTTACACACCTTCACATCTCATGCACACACGCACACACACACACACACATATCTCACACACACACCTACACATATATCATGCACACACAAATTCAATTTTTTAATTCAACACAATGTGTGTGAGAGCATATATGTGTCTGCATTTGTGTGTGTGTGCATGTGTGTGTGTGTGTGGCAGATGGTAATGGAGGATTATAACACTAGTGTGTGTGTGTTCAGCATGACTCGTGATGCCGCAGCGGAGCCGGCGGTGCTGGAGGATGATGAGGATGCGGACGAGGAAGAGGACGAGGATCAGGATGGAGATGGAGATCGGGACGAGAAGATAGAGGAAGAGGAGGAGGAGGAGGAGCGCACCCAGAGCACCAGCGCAGCCCTGACCTCCACCACCACCACCACCACTGAGTCTGTAGAGGAGGTGGTGCGAGGTGAGGGACAGCCGCCAATCATCCATACACACCACACAGCACTCACAGAGACACATGAAGTCATTATTCACATACTAAAGTACTAGTCAGTGGGTGGAGCTAAACAATCAGGGATTTAGGGGCGGAGTTTAACCACACTATTACGTCATAAAGTCATTATTTACATTCTACAGTGATAGTCAGTGGGCGGAGCTAAATAGTCAGTCATTTAGGGGCGGAGTTTAACCACACAATTACATCATGAAGTCATTATTTACATATTACAGTTCCAGTCAGTGGGCGGAGCTAAACAGGCAGTGATTTAGGGGCGGATTTTAACCACACTATTACGCCATAAAGTCATTATTTACATTCTACAGTGATAGTCAGTGGGTGGAGCTAAACAGGCAGTGATTTAGGGGCGGAGTTTAGCCACTATTAGATCATAAAGTCATTATTTACAAACTACAGTAACAGAAAGTGGGCGGAGCTAAACAGTCAGTGCTTAAGGGGCGGGGTTTAACCACACTATTACATCATGAAGTCATTTTTAACATACTACAGTACTAGTCAGTGGGCGGAGCTAAACAGGTAGTGATTTAGGGGCGGAGTTTAGCCACTATTACATCATAAAGTCATTATTTACAAACTACAGTAACAGACAGTGGGCGGAGCTAAACTGTCAATGATTTAGGGGCGGAGTTTAACCACAACATTACATCATAAAGTCATTATTTACATATTACAGTACCAGTCAGTGGGCGGAGCTAAACAGTGGGAGATCGATGGGGTGGAGTTTAGCGACACTATTACATCTTAAAGTCATTATTTACATACTACAGTACTAGTAAATGGGAGGAGCTAAACAGGCACTTTCGTAGAAGCAGGAGGCGGAGTTTAGCCCCACTGTTACATAATGAAGTTATTATTTACATACTACAGTCCATGGGCAGATCTAAACAGATTAAGGGGGCGAAGTGTAGAAACGCTATCTTAATAGTGTTAATTCAACAGGCAGAGCTAAACAGGAGGCGGAGTTTAGCCACACTATTACATCAGTAAGTTACTATTTACATACTACGCTAGTAGTCCATGGGTGGTGCTAAACAGGCTTAGTGATGCAGATGCAGGAGGCGGAGTTTAGCCACGCTATTACATAATAAAGTAACTTTATGTATGGGTGGAGCTATACAGGCGGTGATTTAGGGGCGGAGTTTATACACTATCATTTAATAGGTATTTCTAGTTGGTGGGCGGAGCTAAAAACTCGCTGATTTTCAGTCTCTCTCATTGTGATGATTTTCTATTGGCACTGCATTTGGTGTTTCTGTGAATTGTTCATTAGGGTGCATCACAAGTTTTCATGTCATCACCACATGTGTGTGTGTGTGTGTCAGAGGTGTGTTTTGCGAGTGCAGAGACGGGTCCCTGTAGGGCCATGTTGTCCCGCTGGTATTATGTGCGTGAGGAGCGCCGCTGTGCGCCCTTCATCTACGGCGGCTGCGGAGGAAACCGTAATAACTTTGAGTCGGAGGAATACTGTCTGTCCGTCTGCAGCGGTGTGTGTAAGTGACCAACACTGAGATACACACGCCAATCTGACCCTTCAGAGAAACACACAGAAGAGCAACAAACACTAGAAGAGTAGAATAACATCATCAATAGTGGGAGTTCAAGTGTTTAAGCATGTTATGCCCAAATGTGAGATACGTGGAAATTGACAACTACTAATGCTGATTAATCTTTTAAATATTATGTGTGTGTATTGTGAGTGTGTGTATATAAACTCACCGGCCACTTTATTAGGTACACATTACTAGTACCGTGTTGGACCCCCTTTTGCCTTCAGAACTGCCTTAATCCTTTATGGCAGTTTTAACAAGCTGCTGGAAATATTCCTCAGAGATTTTGCTCCATGATAGCATCACACAGTTGCTGCAGATTTGTCGGCTGCACATCCATGATGCCAATCTCCCGTTCCACCACATCCCAAAGCTGCTCTATTGGATTGAGCTCTGGTGACTGTGGAGGCCATTTGAGTACAGTGAACTCATCGTCATGTTCAAGAAACCAGTCTGAGATGATTGAGCTTTATGACATGCTGCGTTATCCTGCTGGAAGTAGCCGTCAGAAGATGGAGACACTGTGCTTATAAAGGGATGGACATGGTCAGCAGCAATACTCAGGTAGGCTGTGGCGTTGATGCTCAATTGGTACTAATGGACCCAAAGAAAATCTCCCCCTCACCATTACACCACCACCACCAGCCTGAACCGCTGATACAAGGCAGGATGCTTTTAAACTGCAGCAGATTGTCTTGACCATGGTTACATGCTTACATGCATTGAGTTGTTGCCATGTGATTGGCTGATTAGAAATGTGCATTGGACAGGTGTACCTAATAAAGTGACCAGTGAGTGTATCTATGCACACAAATATAAAAAAACAATTCTTATTATATATATTTTATATGTGAAAATAAAATAATGATTACATGCATGTGTGTTTTTTTATATATGCATAATAAATATGCACAGTGGACATACATATATTATGTAAAATAATGGACATGTATATTTTTGATTAATTCCAACACTAATGGTAATATATGCAAATCACACACAATACTATGTGTGTTTATATATGTATGTAGTTTTTTTATATATAGGTTCTGGCTGGATTATTTAAAATATAAAAGCAATATTATTTGCCCCCTTATTATGTAAATATTATTTTTATTTTCATCAGTAATTATCATAAGAGGCATGATACATTCATTTACATATGTTTATTTTTTCATTCTCAAAAAACAAAAGTAAAGAGCAGCGTGAACACTCTGCTAAACGTCTTCTTTTGTGTTTCTCAGAAGGTCAGTCATCAGTGCGAATAGGTTGACTTTGGATTAATTATTCTATGTGCTTCTGGCGTGTGTTTTCACGCGTGTTAAAGCTCACCATCTTCTCTAACCGGCTGAGGTTGCTTTTGGCTGCTGATTAACCCAAAATTTCGCCTTGAATTTCCTTTCTGTAGCTCTGATTGGACTGAAGTGTGTGTGTTTGTGTTTGTGTGTGTGTGTGTGTGTGTGTGTGTGTGTGTGTGTGTGTGTGTGTGTGTGTGTGTGCGTGCGTGCGTGTGTGTGTGTGTGCATGCGTGTGTGTGTTAGTGTCTTTCATTTGCATGCATAAAATCACTAACGCAGGTTACATGCTTTACAAACCTTCCACTCCTCCCTTCATCTGTTCTTGTTTAGACCTGAGTCATTTACAACAGTTTTATATTATATTGCTTTATGAGCAAACTTGACATCATACAGAGACTTTCATAATCCTCAAAATGTTCTAATCAAGGAAAAGATGACATTCCTGATGCAGATTGTCCTGTAGTGCCCTGTAGAGAGATCATCATCTTCAGCTTAACCTCAAGAAAACAGAAATGCTTAAAGTTTCTGCCAACCCGACTCTAAACCATAACTTTTCAATCCAGATGGACGGGGCAACAATTACTGCATCCAAAATGGTGAAAAGCCTTGGAGTAACGATTGATGAACAACTAAACTTCTCTGACCACATCTCTAGAACTGCTCGATCTTGCAGATTCGCACTCTATAACATCAGAAAGATCCGACCCTTCCTATCTGAACATGCAGCTCAACTCCTTGTTCAACCTCTTGTTCTCTCCAGACTGGATTACTGCAACTCTCTACTAGCCGGGCTTCAGCTAACTCTATCAAGCCTCTTCATCTGCTTCAGAACGCAGCAGTACGAGTGGTCTTTAATGAACCTAAAAGAGCACATGTCACTCCGCTGCTCATCCGTTTGCACTGGCTGCCAGTTGCTGCTCGCATCAAATTCAAAGCTCTGATGTTTGCTTACAAAGCGACTTCTGGCTTTGCTCCTTCTTATCTGCTCTCACTTCTGCAGATGTATGTGTCCTCCAGAAACTTGCGTTCTGTGAATGAACGTCGCCTCGTGGTTCCATCCCAAAGAGGGAAGAAATCACTTTCGCGAACTCTCGCATTGAATCTGCCCAGTTGGTGGAATGAACTCCCTAACTGCATCAGAACAGCAGAGTCACTCGCTGTTTTCAAGAAACCACTAAAAACTCAACTATTTAGTCTCCACTTCCCTTCCTAATCTGCAATTGCCTCTCTGGCTCCAACGCTAACTGTACTACAGAAAATAATAATAATAAAAACGTTTTGCTTTTTACACTTTACACACCTGAAACTCGCCTACAGCACTTATTCTCTGTTGCTCTTATAGTTGTGTAAGTTGCTTCCTTGTCCTCATTTGTAAGTCGCTTGGATAAAAGCATCTGCTAAATGACTAAATGTAAATGCTTTATTTTGTTGTTTTTGTCTTTTTTAACAGGGTTTTACTGTCATCTGCTTTTCTTATGTCCTGTAATAAGTATGTGTGTGTGTGTGTGTGTGTGTGTGTGTGTGTGTGTGTGTGTGTGTGTGTGTGTGTGTGTCAATCCGCAGTGCCGACTCCGTCCTCCAGCCCTCCAGATGCAGTGGACCGATATCTGGAGACGCCGGCGGACGAGAACGAACACGCTCACTTTCTGAAGGCCAAAGAAAGTCTGGAGACCAAACACCGCGAGCGCATGTCTCAGGTACTAAATCTGGCTACGTCTGCACTCCATGTCCCTCCTGAAAATGTTCCATGTCCACATTCATTCATTAATTTTCTTTTCGGCTTAGTCCCTTTATTAATCAGGGGTCACTATAGTGGAATGAACGGACAACTATTCCAGCATGTTTTACACATCGGATGCCCTTCCAGCTGCAACTCAGTACTGGGAAACACCCAAACACTCTTGTTTACACACACACTCATACACTACGGCCAGTTGAGTTCATCAATTCCCCTATAGCGCATGTGCTTGGACCATAAGGGAAACCGGAGCACCTGGAGGAAACCCACGGCAACATGGGGAGAACATGCAAACTCCACACAGAAACACCTAACCACTGAGCCACCGTGTCGCCCAGTATGCAAGATGTGATTTATTTTCCCACAGATGCTGATCATATATTAATGTGTGTGATGGGATGCATTAATGGACTTTGCGATGTTTCCAGCACATTGTAAAACAGAAATGTCACACAGCACTCACTGTAAAATGCCTCAGCCAAAGTCTGTCATCACAGTGGTTCAGTATTGACCACAGTAAAGACGTTTCCGAACATGTCTTTGTTGTGTTGTGTGTTTTATAGGTGATGAGGGAATGGGAAGAGGCCGAGAGACAGGCCAAGAGTTTACCACGCAACGACAAGAAGGCCGTGATCCAGGTCAGAGTGCTCAAAAATAGAGCTGGGTGATACTGGATAATATGCAATATCTGATACTGTTGTTGAGAGTTGTAATAACGATGCTTCATACAATATAACTAACTTTAAAAACACTATCAGCTATTTTTTTAATCATTTATGTAATGATCGTACAAAAATAAACAGATAATAGCTATTTTTCTGAGCTAATAAAATAAAATAATATATTAATATATGTATATATCAAGTTGCATCTACACTTTAAAGCACCACGAATGACTAAAAACCTTGCCGGAAATTCTGATTCTTATTGGCCTCTCTCATATCTCAGTGTATCTCATATCATAATATGTGTTCTTCTGGAGAAAGTCTATGTTGTGTTATTTCGACTAGAATAAAAGCAGTTTTTAAACCCATTTTAAGGTCAGTATGATTAGCCCCCTTGTCTCCAGAACAAACCACTGTTATACAATGACTTGCCTAATTACTCTAAGTTTACGCTAATTACCCTAGTTAAGTCTGCAAATGTCACTTTAAGCTGAATATTAGTGTCTTGTAGAATATCTGAGTTAATAGAAATGAGTTATTGAAATTATTCTCTTTAAAATGTGCTGAAGAAATCTGCTCTGTTGAACAGAAATGGGGGAAAAATATATACAGGCAGGCTGATAATGTACATTGTGCAGCCCTACTCAAAACAACCTTTATCAGGCCTTCAGTAGCAGGCCTGGAGGATGTTTAGTTTATTTTTTGTGTGTTTTTGCAGCACTTCCAGGAGAAGGTGGAGGCTCTGGAGCAGGAGTCGGCCAGCGAGCGTCAGCAGCTGGTGGAGACACACATGGCACGGGTGGAGGCTCTGCTGAACGACCGCCGCCGCCTCGCCCTCGAGAGCTACCTGTCTGCCCTGCAGGCCGATCCACCACGGGTACACAACACACCTCATATCACACAACACACCTCATATCACACAACACACCTCATATCACACAACACACCTCATATCACACAACACACCTCATATCACACAACACACCTCATATCACACAACACTCCTCATATCACACAACACTCCTCATATCACACAACACTCCTCATATCACACAACACACCTCATATCACACAACACACCTCATATCACACAACACACCTCATATCACACAACACACCTCATATCACACAACACACCTCATATCACACAACACACCTCATATCACACAACACACCTCATATCACACAACACACCTCATATCACACAACACACCTCATATCACACAACACACCTTATATCACACAACACACCTTATATCACACAACACTCCTTATATCACACAACACACCTCATATCACACAACACACCTCATATCACACAACACTCCTCATATCACACAACACTCCTCATATCACACAACACTCCTCATATCACACAACACACCTCATATCACACAACACTCCTCATATCACACAACACACCTCATATCACACAACACACCTCATATCACACAACACACCTCATATCACACAACACTCCTCATATCACACAACACTCCTCATATCACACAACACACCTCATATCACACAACACACCTCATATCACACAACACACCTCATATCACACAACACACCTCATATCACACAACACACCTCATATCACACAACACACCTCATATCACACAACACACCTCATATCACACAACACACCTCATATCACACAACACACCTCATATCACACAACACACCTCATATCACACAACACTCCTCATATCACACAACACACCTCATATCACACAACACACCTCATATCACACAACACACCTTATATCACACAACACTCCTCATATCACACAACACACCTCATATCACACAACACTCCTCATATCACACAACACACCTCATATCACACAACACACCTCATATCACACAACACACCTCATATCACACAACACACCTTATATCACACAACACTCCTCATATCACACAACACACCTCATATCACACAACACACCTCATATCACACAACACTCCTCATATCAGAATGCTTAAGAAAAAAAAATCTCAATTGTGACGTAAAAACTTTGTGATTTGTGGGATGCAAACTCAAAATTGCATGAAATAAAGCTGGAATTTTTAAGAGACAAGTGTTTTCACAGGTGAGATCTGAACTGAAATGTGAAGTCAGAATTGCAGGGTGTAAGCTCAGAGTTACATGCAATGTCAAAATTATGAGATGCAAACTTAGAATTGCATGATATGAAGATGGAATTTCAAGAGATAAACGTGCATTTTCACAGATGAAAGATCAGAACTTTTTATATGCAAACTCGGAATTGTGAGATGCAAAGTTGAAGTTGCAAAATGTGAAGTCAAAATTTCCAGATTCAAAGTCAGAACAGGAAGTTGTTACATACAAAGTCAAAATTATGGGATGCAAAGTCAGAAATGCATGATGCAAAGTCAAAATTATGGAATGCAAACTGGGAATTTTGAGATGCAAATTTAGATTTGCAATATGTTAATTCAGATTTGTAAGATGCAAAATCAAAATAGCATTAAGTAAAGCTGGAGTTTCAAGAGACAAATGTGGAATTTCAGATCAGTGTTTCCTCTAGGATTTTTTCCAGCTGTGGCGGCACACTCTGTTGGCCATTTTACACAGATCTACCACTACATGTGGCGTTATTTCATTGAGAAATGTCATGGGCGCAGCATTACATCGAGATCGCATTCATGTAATAGCCTACGAGCATGTCAATCTCTGCTTGAGCGCCGATTTCCTCTGCTCGTGCACAAAAGTTCTTGTGTGCCCTCAAATATACGCTGCTCAAGTGCAGATTTTCTTGCGCGCCCTCAAATAAACGCGGCTGAAGTGTGATTTAGTGCGTTTATGTAGCGAGTATGTCTCCAGCATTTATTAGATTTGCTAGGAATATTTATGAATGTCTCTATTAATGTCATTAATGCGTCCTAAAGTAAAGTGAAACGGCTATAAACTCCAGCAAGATAAAGTCATTATATGCAGAGCCACAGACCGTTATCTGTAAATTAGTGAAGTTTATTTATTAACAAATTTTGAGAGGGTCACATGCTTATGATTGTTCACAGCTGTTCCAACTTTAGCTAACGACTGATTATCCTATCAGACGATCCTTAACTCGCTATAAATAACCAGACTTTCCTCATTTCAATATCTCCGTCTTGAAGAAACCCCCCCACCCAACCATACTTTCCCTCCTATCAAACGGGCGTCACGGTGGTCAGCGATTAGCACTGTTGCCTCACAGCAAGAATGCCCCTGGTTTAATTCCTTTCCAAACCAGACGGCATTTCTGTGCGGAGTTTGCTCTCCCCGTGGTCGCGTGGGTTTTCCCCGGGTCCTCCAGTTTCCTCCCACAGTTCAAAAACAAGCACTAAACAATTAATCAAAATACATTAGCTAAACTCTGAGTACACCTTTCAGCATCCATATCTGACACTTAGCTACAACAAGCAGGAAGGGGAGTCATCGAGATCTACCTGAGCTTAAACTCTGCTCTCGCCTTGCAACGGGAGGGAGCCCAGGGCTCGAGGATCTTATAAGCTCAGGGCTCTCTCCCGGGACAGCACGCCAAACTAGCTTTACTATCAATCATCAGCTAAGTGTGAACTCTTGAAAGTATAATTATGGAAACTGTTCATCATAACTGAATGCTGCGCCGTGTTTGCTGGTCTCACGCATCATGCACCTGTCAGTCAGCACGTCACCTTAAAGGGTTAAATAGCACGCATAGCACTACTACGGTCACAGAAAAGTTTGCGCTGTTATTATTCACTTACTTTTCATACGTTTTTGGTGCGATTTTTAACCCGCTATTTAAAAAAACGACAGAATATTTTGAATAAGAGCTGTAATGTAGCCGTGGCGGGATGAATTTTGGTGTGGTGCCCCGCCACGGAAGAATGAATGTAGCGGAAACCATGCAGATGAAAGATCCGAACTGCAAAATTCAAAGTCATAACTGCAAGGTGTACATTTACAATTGTGGGATGTGAAGTCGGATATGCAAGGTATAAACTCAAAATACAAGTGCAAATTCAGAATTGTGATGTGCAAACTTGTATTTTCATGATGTCAAAATTGTGGGAAGCAAAGTCAAAAGTGCGTCATGCATTCCTGGAGTTACAAGATTTAAAGTCAGAACTGCGAAGTGTAAAGTACCAATATTATAATGCAAACTAAGCAGGAGTTAACGGATGCAAATATGACATTTGTGAGATGCAAAATCAGAATTGCAAAGTGTAAACTTAGAACTGTTTCATGATAAGTGGAAACGATGAGATGCAGGATAATTCTGTGAGATGCAAAGTTTAAATGACACGATGCAAAATCAGAAATTGAAAGACGCCGGGAATGCAAAGTGTGATGTGTGTGCTTCTCTCTGCAGCCTCGTCATGTGTTCAGCCTGCTGAAGAAGTATGTACGGGCCGAGCAGAAGGACCGTCAACACACACTCAAACACTTTGAACACGTGCGCATGGTGGACCCCAAGAAAGCAGCACAGATACGGCCTCAGGTACAAGAATGAGCAGCACACACACACACACACACACACACACTCTCTGAATAATCCATCACCTCTGCACTAAACAATCCTGAACTCAGGTCAACATAAACAACAGTTCCAATGGTCAACTTCAGTGATGCATTACCCGTCCCACTTTATATGAAGTGTCTTTCACCCTTGTGTGCTGTTCAGATTGACTCCGCTTTGGTTGTGTTGGTGCTGTTTGTCCCCCATTGACGTCCATTATAAGGATATATCTATACACTGTTTTCCTAAAGCATTTGAAATGTGAGGAACACGTTTAAATGCTGAATAAATACACTTGTCTGCAGTATTCACATGTCATTTCATTTATTTTTTAGTGGTATGATGGTTGTGTTCAGAATGACGGGACTCGCGAGAGCTGAGGAGGGCTAAATTAGGAGTGTTGTGTGTGTTTGGGCTTTGAATATAATATTGGATGTAAATGTTTAATGAGGACTCTCATATATATATTTAATGTTACATCACGATTGCTGCTGCTTTTAGAGCTTTCTCTCTTTATTTTTGGCTTGCGTGTGTGTGTGTGTGTGTGTGTGTGTGTGTGTTATTCTTTATTCATGTGTTGAGATTTGAGGATTGAATACACTCGCAGTCCAACTTTCCTGAGTGGTTGTGAGTTATGTGTGTGTGTTGTCTATGTAGGGAGCTCCCTGTGTAGGTTACATGCTTGAGACTAGTGTGTAATGTTTATGAATAAGTGCAGAGCAAGTGTTGTGATTAAAGTGAGTGACCTCTGACCTCAGGTGTTGACCCATCTGCGTGTGATCGAGGAGCGCATGAACCAGTCTCTCGGCCTGCTGTACAAAGTGCCCGGCGTTGCTGACGACATCCAGGACCAAGTCGGTGAGTGTGTGTGTGTGTGAGTGTGTGTGAGTGTGTTAGTATTTGATTGTGTGTGTGCAGGTGTGTGTGTGTGTGTGTGTGTGTGTGTGTGTGTGTGTGTGTGTGTGTGTGTAAATGTGTGCATATATGTGTGTTGTTATGTGTGTTTGTGGATAAGTGTGCATGAATGTGTGTGTGTGTTTGAATGTGTTATGGTGTGTGTGTGTGTTAGTGTTTGATTGCGAGTGTGTAAATAAATGTGTGTGTGTGTTTGTGTGTTGTTATGTGTTTTTGTGGATAAGTGCGCATGAATGTGTGTGTGTGTGTGTGTGTGTGTGTGTTTGTTTGTGTGTTTGAATGTGTTATGGTGTGTGTAAGTGTTTGATTGTGAGTGTGTAAATAAATGTGTGTGTGTGTGTTTGTGTGTTGTTATGTGTTTTTGTGGATAAGTGCGCATGAATGTGTGTGTTAGTGTTTGATTGTGAGTGTGTATGTAAATGTGTGTGTGTGTGTGTGTGTGTGTGTGTGTGTTTGTTTGTTTGTTTGTTAATGTGTGTTTCTGGATAAGTGTGTATAAATGTGTGTGTGTGTAAATGTGTTTAAGTGTGTGCGTGTGTATAAATGTGTGTGTGTGTGTGTGTGTGTGTGTGTGTGTGCTTGTTTATGTGTGTTTGTGGATGAGTGTGTATGCATGTGTGTGTTTAAATGCATGTGTGTGTGTTAGTGTTTGATTATGAGTGTGTATGTAAATGTGTGTGTGTTTGTTCGTTTACGTGTGTTTGTGGATAAGTGTGTATAAATGTGTGTGTGTGTATATGTGTTTAGGTGTGTGCATGTGTATAAATGTGTGTGTGTGTGTTTGTTTATGTGTGTTTGTGAATGAGTGTGTATGCATGTGTGTGTGTTTAAATGCGTGTGTGTGTGTGTGTGTGTGTGTTTGTTTATGTGTGTTTGTGGATGAGTGTGTATGCATGTGTGTGTGAGTGTGTGTGTGTTAGTGTTTGATTGTGAGTGTGTATATAAATGTGTGTGTGTGTGCGTGTGTGTGTGTGTGTTTGTTTATGTGTGTTTGTGGATGAGTGTGTATGACTGTGTGCATGTGCATATGTGTTTGAGTGTTTGTGTGTGTGATTGTGTGTTTGATTGTGTGTGTATGATACATGTGTACATGTTTGCATTTGAGTGTGTTTGTTTGTGTGTGTTAGTGTTTGATTGCGATTGTGTATGAGTGAATGTGCACTTGCGTGTGTGTGTGATTGAGTTAGATGTAAGATCATTTCTCATTGACGGTGGTGCGTGCGTGTGTGTGTGTGTGTGTTTTTTTATGTGTGGTTGTGTTTGTGGATGAGTGCGTATGAATGTGTGCAAGTGTGTGTGTGTGTGTGTGTATGAATGTGTGTGTGTGTGTGTGTGTTTGAATGCGTGTTTGTGTGTGTGATGACTTGAGTTAGATGTTGGATCATTTCTCTTTGACGACGGTGGTGAGTGTATGTGCGTGTGTTTAAATGTGTGTGTGTGTGTGTGTGTGTGTGTGTGTGTGTGTGCGCGTCACGCTCCATCTGTCAGCCGTTGTGACGCTCTGGCTCAGTGTGTGCGTCCGGCAGCAGCTCGTCTGTCATTAGTGTGTGTGTGTGTGTGTGTAATTAAGCTCTGATCAGCGTGTCGTTTCCTCTCTAATCCTGCTGTATCCTCATCATCTTCATCATCATCTTCATCTGTCATTTCTGCAGTCTCCTCTCTTTCATTTGCTCACTGCAGCATGTTTTGGTCACATGACTCCTGTTTAATTCTGTCCTTCAGCATCACGTTTCATCTCTATTACCCCGTCATCTCTGGCAGAAATGTGTGTGTGTGTGTCTGTGTGTGTGTGTGTGTGTGTGTGTGTGTGTGTGTGTGTTCATATATATATGTATTCTGTATGTATATAGTTATGTCGTATTTAAAGTTGTGATTTCTATTATACTTCTTTATTAAGTATATATTTCTATTATAAATGATTATGGTCTAGTTCAGTGTTTCTCAACCACGTTTCTGGAGGACCACCAGCTTTGCACATTTTCCATGTCTGCTTAACCAAACACACCTGAGTCAGATCATCAGCTCATTAGCAGAGACTGAGAGACCTGTGATGAGTGTGACAGACAAAGGAGACTTCCAAAACATGCAGTGCTGGTGGTACTTTAGGAATGTGGTTGAGAAACACTGCTCTAGTTGGTGAACTCAATAATACGGCAGGGATGGTGGTGTGCTGAGGTGTATGTGTGTGTGTTTGTGTCTGTATGTGTGTGTGTAGTATTATAAATGATCATGGTCTAGTTAAGATGAACTCTATAATACTGCAGTGTTAGCGGTGTACTTAAGTGTGTGTGTGTGTGTGTGTGTGTGTGTGTGTGTGTGTGTGTGTAGAGCTGCTGCAGCGTGAGCAGCAGGAGATGTCCGCTCAGTTGGCGAATCTGCAGAGTGACGCGCGTGTGAGTTACGGGAACGATGCGCTGATGCCCGACAGCACCGCCGGCCTGGAGCTGCTGCCCGCCGAGGACACACAGGGGTTCGGCTTCATACACCCCGAGAGCTTCAACCAGCCCAACACACACAACCAGGGTACACACACACACAAATACACATACATAAACTCTAACACACACAAGAGGGTCCATTAGCCAAACACAGGCAATGAGAGTATACACACACACACACACACACACACAATGAGATGAATACACACACATACTCTCTCTCTCCCTCTCACACACACACACACACACACACACACACACACACACACACAGACACACACACAAGAGCTTCAATTAGCCAAATACAGGCAATAAGAGTATATACACACACAAACACACAATGAGAGGTACACACACACACATAAACACAAACACACACACACACACACTCTCTCACACATACATAAACACAAACACACACACACACACACACACACTCTCTCTCTCTCACACACACATAAACACAAACACATACACACACAGACACACACACACACACACTCTCTCTCTCACACACACATAAACACAAACACACACACACACACATGCAAGAGCTTCAACCAGTCAAACATACACAATGAGGGTACTCTCTCTCTTTCTCTCTCTCTCACACACACACACACACACACACACACACACACAAATAAAGAGATTCAATCGTTCCAACACACACATTGAGGGTATACACACACAACAAACACACACATACTCAAGCACACACACTAGAGCTATAACCAGCCCAACGCACACAACTAGGGTATTTAACCACACATACACTCACTCACCATCACAAACACACACAAACACGTATTGGTATTGATGGATTACTCTCCATAGGCATGTGTGTGTTTGCGCGTGTGTGTGTGTGTGTTTGTGTGTGTGCTTGTATGCATGTGTGTGTGTGTGTGTGTGTGTATGGATGTGTGTGAGCCAGATCACTGTGGAGAGCTCCATATGGAGGCAGATCTGGCATCTGCTGTCAGGAACACTGAGCTCCTCCAATCAGCTCTTCATTAACACACTGATTCACACCGCAGCGTAAAACACACACACACACACACACACACATACAGTGAAAGCAGTTTTAAAATGCATAGTTATTGTTCAGATATACAACGCAACACTCTTCCTCTGAGAGTTGTGTGATGAGGTCCGTCAGTAACTCAGGGCTCATGTGTTTTCCAGTTGAGCCTGTCGATGCCCGACCTGTTCCAGACCTAGACCTGGCAACCCGACCAGGTACCGACCATCACCGTCACACCATCACCAATATTATAATCAGATAATTATGAGTGTATTTAGTTATTGTGAAAACACCCTGCTTCATTGTAACACAATACTCTGAGTCCACAAATTCAGATCCTGACAGCTGTAAATGTGTTGCATGCAGAGAATATCCAACATGTGCATGCACTTCACTCAGAGACACAAATATGTGCATGTGCACGGCCAGAAGTGCTGATAACACACGTGTCTGTGTGTGTCTTATGACCCTGGCAGCTCCTTGCATCATCTAAAAAAGAATGGGAGAAGCTTAAATATACTTAAGATCATAACCAAGTTGCATCTAGAGCTGATCAGTGTGTCAAAATGATCAAAATATGCAGAGTAACATTATTGTTTAACAAATAATTTTTTTTTTATTAAAAATAATTTTTTTTTTTAAATAATTATTTGTTAATAAATTATTTTGTCGTTTATTTATTTATTGTTTGTTTAAATATTTTTGTTTGTTAAATATAATTTTTAAAAACAGGGCAGCCACATATCAAATATTGCATTGTTTAGCATGCTTTTGCATATTATAGTTCCCCTTCAATATTGCACGCACAGCAAAAAATGTCTTTCTAACTCAAGTCTTTTGTCTTGTTTCTAGTTTTGCTTTTTAGGAAGCATTTTCTAGACAAGTAAAAGCAATAGTGTTGTTTTAAGAAATAATGAGTCAAAATAAAGTGAGTTTTTCATTAAAACAAGCTAAATAATCTGACAATGGGGGAAGAGACGTAATCTTGTTTCCGCTTTGAAATAAGTTTATATTGCTTAACTCATTGGCAAATTTATATTTTGCTTATTTTAGGAGAAAAAATCACCTAATTTTAGCATATTATTTTTGAAAAGGTCGCAATACTTTGTGCTCCTCTAGAAAATGCTTCTTGATTTAAGAATTGTCAGATATCTGGACTAGTTACAACAGGGGTTTTCTAACTGTAAGTCGCACAGTGAACAAAGGTGGGTCGCTCAACGTCACATAGCTGCAGCTTTTTTTTCGCTCGACATTACAGGCACTGCTCTGTTTGAGCCCTCGCAATCTTCCGGTAGAGCTCGCGCTGAGCAGTAAGGGACCGTCGGAAAAGTGTTTATTTTTTTGTTTTTGTTTTTTCGTTTCTTTTTTTTTTTTTGGCTCCGTCCTGCGAGTTTTATTTTAAACACTACAAATTTTTTCTTAAATGAGCACAAACAGTTACTAAAGTAGTCGAATGCTTCATTATAGATCAGTGCATTCTTACATGATCACCTCTGTTATCAAACAAAACACAATGAGAGATTAATCTGCTGCTCTTCACTAAATAATAAGTAACTTTAATCAATATGCAAATACAATCAAAAGTGAAGTAGATTTTATAGCTTTATTTAATTTCTGTATAGGCCATTGATTTTAATAGGCTAAACCTTTTATTTATTGGTTAATATTTTCTAATGTTTGCTATATATTGAAGCTATTTGTTATCCCATGTTTTTTACATCCCAACATTGACAGATTGCTGATCAATAAATAGCTATAGTGCTATCTGTTAGTTTTAACGTCTAAGCTAATGTTATGGAAGGGCATAGATGTTATGGAAAATAGTAATAGTAATGTTACTACCCCTATCATTCCTTCCTCAAGCAAATGTGTAAATATTAGATCTATTCAGCCATAACGTTAATTGCATTAGCATATTTATCTGACGTTTTCCCAGCTTGTAGTAGTCGATCAAAAAGCCATTTAGTTTCTTATGACTACACTAGCAGTGGAGTTTACTGCGATATGACGGGGCTTGATCATAATCCAGGGGCTTGATCAAAGGTTGATCTTCTGAAAAAAGAAGAGGATCTATTTCAACAAAAAATGATAAGAGTTACAGCCAGCATCCCACAAAAAGTACTTTGAGCCTCATTTTGTGCATATCAAATCGCAAAATCCAAAAAGCCACAGCCATTTATTTTTGACTGCTTTAAATGGATACTTTTTTTTTTTTTTACCCATTTTTCCATATTAAAATATTATGGTGGGTCTTGAGATTGAATTACTTGCCTAGGTGGGTCCCGGAATAAACAAGTTTGGGAATCCCTGAGTAACAAGATAAAACTCAGCATAAGAAAAAAGTAAGGATCGTGTTTTTTGCAGTGCAGCCCTAGTTGCAACCCAAATATGGAGCTGAAACTTAAATGGAAAGCTTAGTTGTAACACAGCATTGCGCCTGGAGCTCCTGTTTTCCATGTATTTCCAGTGTTTAACATCCATGTCTGTGGTCATTTTTCAGTGTCAGGACTGAAGCCTGATGACATTCCTGAGCTGCGGATGGAAGCTGAAGAGAGACACAGTGAAGTCTACCACCAGAAGCTGGTACACAAACACACACACACACACAAACATATATATATATATATATATATATATTCAAACGTATTATCAAAATACAGCAGGAGTGAACAGAAATGGGACAGTTAGTTCCCTCAAGGTCAAATCTGCTTTTGACTCAAGTTTATTGACCTGTTGTTGTTGTTGTTGTTGTTGTTGTTGTTGTTGTTGTTGTTGTTGTTGTTGTTGTTGTTGTTTGTCAGCGCTGTGGTTGTGTGAGGGAAAGGGTACAGTACACTGTAAATGTAAAAGCTCAAGAAATGAATATATTTAAAAACCCTGCAGGAATAAAGCTGATCTTTCTCTTTGTCTCCTGCCTTCAGGTTTTCTTTGCGGAGGACGTGAGCTCCAATAAAGGAGCTATTATTGGCCTGATGGTCGGAGGCGTCGTCATAGCAACCATCATCGTCATCACGCTGGTGATGCTGAGGAAGAAGCAGTACACGTCCATCCACCACGGCATCATCGAGGTGCGTGAGTTCACACCGTCTCCACTCGCGGTCTAGAAATGAGCTGAATTCATGACATCGTGATTTGAGTTGAATGTTTTGATTGACAGGTGGACGCGGCCGTGACTCCAGAGGAGCGTCATCTGTCTAAGATGCAGCAGAACGGCTATGAAAACCCCACCTACAAGTTCTTTGAGCAGATGCACAACTGATGGAGCACCGTCACCCCTAACCCTCCCCGAACCCTCCCCGAACCCTCCTCAGACGGTGCAGGAGATGCCAGAACATCAACAAACATCACCGTTGGCCAGATCACGGTCAGAAATGAGCAATCAGAGTGAACACATAGTTCAGATTCAATTCAAATCACTGGTCAAAGTGAACACAATTTAGATTCAGTCCAAATTACTGGCCAAAGTGAACACACAATTCAGATTCAGTTTATGTTCATGCATAATGCAAATTTCAGTAGGATTCACATTTAATTGAATGCCTAATTCATATTTAGTCCAAATTCATATTACAAAACAAACACATAAATCTGATTCACTTTAAATCGCTGGCCATAGTGAACACAAAATTCAAATTCAATCCAAATCACTGGCAAAAGTGAACACAAAATTCAGATTCAGACTAAATCATTTTCCAAAGTGAACACATAATTCAGATTCTGTCCAAATCACCAGCCAATAAAACCACATAATTTAGATTCAGTTCAAATCAATGGCCAAAGTGAACACAAAATTAGATTCAGTTCAAATCACTGCCCAATGTAAACACACAAATCAGATCCAATTCAAATCTTTGGCCAAAGTGAACACAAAATTAGATTTAGTTCAAATCACTGCCCAATTTAAACACACAAATCAGATACAATTCAATTATCTGGCCAAAGTGAACACAAAATTCAGATTCAATTCAAATCTCTGGCCAAAGTCAACACAAAATTCAATCCAAATCACTTTCCAAAGTGATCACAAATAATTCAAATTCAAACCAAATCACTGGCCAAAGTGAACACACAATTCAGATTCAGTCTAAATCACCAGCCAATATAATCACATAATTTAGATTGAGTTCAAATCACCAGCCAATAAATTCACATAATTTAGATTCAGTTCAAATCTCTGGCCAATGTAAACACACAAATCAGATTCAATCCAAATCACTGGCCAAATTGAACGCACAATTTAGATCTAACTAAAACCACTGGCCAACGTAAATAAACAATTCAGATTTAGTTCAAATCACTGGCCAAAGTGAACACACAATTCAGATTCAGTTCAATTCTCTGGCCAAAGTGAACACACAATTCAGATTCAATTCAATTCTCTGGCCAAAGTGAACACAAATAATTCAAATTCAAACCAAATCACTGGCCAAAGTGAACACACAATTCAGATTCAGTCTAAATCACCAGCCAATATAATCACATAATATAGATTCAGTCCAAATCACTGGCCAAATTGAACGCAATATTCAGATCCAATTAAAACCCCTGGCCAACGTAAATAAACAATTCATATTCAATTTAAATCACTGGTCAATGTAAACACAAAACTCAGATTAAATCCTAATCACTGATAATATTCCTCCGCTACAGTAGGTCAGTCCAGGTTCTGGTGTATTCTGGGCTGGTTCTGGTGTTTTCTGCACCGTCTGCTCTCACACTACTAAATGAGTGAAACACTGGTGTATCTGAGGGCTGAACGTGCGAGACTTCCTCCGTCAGTCGCGTCTCCTTCCTCATCCTCCTCACACTGACTGCAGCTGTGCTGTGTTTGGTGACGCCGGTCATAGACCACAAAATCACTATAAATCTAGTGCTTACATTGATGTCCTTCTGAATGAGACCTGGAAATTGTTTGATTGTTTCTGATTTGTTTTTCCAAAAAAAAAAAAAAAGAAAGAATTTTGCCAAAAAAAAACAAACAAACATTTTTTTAGTTTGTGAATATTGAAGTAACGCAAAAAAGAAAGACTAGCTGTAACTGTGTAGTGCATGATAGAAAACAAAAACTGACGGGAAATACATGCTATTTGGGTCTTTTCTCACGTAGAGGCGTGTTAGCAGGGTTAAACTGTACAACTTGTGAAATGTGATTTGAGTTGCACAAGAAAAGAGAACTCGATTGGCTTCTGCTTTGATAGTTTTAAGCTGGATTAAACGGATTCGTGCTTTTATTTCAATATCATTTCTAGTTGTTGTTTTTTTATCAGGCTGAGTGGATCCAGCCGAAGCTGTCCATGTACATTTACTGTCTTCAATGTTTTCGTCCTATGCATTTCGAGAGATTTATTTACCTCCTCTTTTTGAACAGCTATTTAATTTCCGTTCTCCATTGGACTCGTGGTTGTCTGTGTTTTTTAAGCAGGTGTTGGGCTCGGGTGGGATTGTGGGTTATTCTGTGTATGTTTGTATGTTTTTCTCCAGTCGGTTTTGTGTTGGTTCATCACTCCGTGTGTGTGTGTGTGTGTGTGTGTGTGTGTGTGTGTGTGTGTGTGTGTGTGTGTGTGTGTGTGTGTGTGTGTGTGTGTGTGCGCAGATGTAAAAATCTCCTGTTTCTGGTGTTTCACTGCAGAAACAGATCCTGCTGCATTCAAACCACTGCAAAATCACAAGAAATCTGTTTCATTTAATTACGTTTTAATTATTTTGTGCATTGCAATTTTTTATTTGACTCCAGATTGTTGTTACTGCAATGAAATTAAAATATTATTTCAAGTATTTATCATAGTTGCATTTGTGCTGAATGTAATTAATGCATTATTATTAATCATGTCTAGAGATATTATTTTTATTACTGCATTAACACAAATCTGTTTAAAGTGGTCATGTGATACTTTTTTAATTAATTAATGTTTTATTTTACATTATTCTCTGAGCTCCACTTAAAATGTCATCAATATTTATACATCAAAACAAATCATAATTAACTATTTTCTGTCCCCATTTTTGACTCTCATCAGAACACACAGTTTGAGTGGGCGGAGCCAACAGACTCTGTAGTAAACACCCACTGCTCTGATTGGCTGAGAGTTTTGCATATTAACAAGGCTCAACATGCAATGATGTAGAAGTGGGATTGGCTGATGGTTTTGCATATTTACAAGGCTCAGCAGGCTGTGAAGTAGAAGTGGGCGTGGCTTATCCACCCTATTACATCACATAAAATACAACATTGCAGTGGTTTTGTCTGAAAGGCTTCAATATATTTCAAGTATTTATCATGGTTGGTTGCATTTGTGCTTAATATTAATTAATGCGTTATTATTAATCATGTCTAGAGATATTATTTTTATTGCTGCATTACAGTCATGCAGATCTGTTTAAAGTGGTCATGTGATACTTTTTTAATTAATTAATGTTTTTATTTTACATTATTCTCTGAGCTCCACTTATCATGTCATCAATATTTATACATCAAAACACAATCATATTTACAAATAATCCACAATTTTTCGTCCCCATTTTTGACTCTTATCAGAACACACAGTTTCAGTGGGCGTGGCCAACTGTCGACTCAGAAGGGAACACCCACTGCTGTGATTGGCTAACAGTTTTGCATAATAACAAGGCTCAGCTTGCAGTGATAGATATAGAAGTGGGATTGGCTGACAGTTTTGCATATTAACAAGGCTCAGCAGGCAATGAAATAGAAGTGGGCGTGGCTTATCCACCCTATTACGCCACATAATATACACCATTCCAGTGGTTTTCAGAGAAATGCTTCAATATAAGCTGATTTTATTTGATTTCTGAAACTTGTGGAATATTGATGAGCTCGTATATAAGCTCAATATATAAAGGGAATTCTGTGTTCTCACTTCATGACCTCTTTAACAACGCAAGCCAATATTAGTGGATCATTTGTCTTCGTGCTCATGCAAATCTCTTGTGATTTTGTGCTGAATGTGGTGTGATCTGTCCTGCAGCGTTAAATGATCTTGTCGTTCGTCTGTTGATCACTCACTCCTCCTCTTGTGTTTTGTTGTAGACACTTTCAGATTTAAATGATCTACAGATGATCAATAATAATCCGCCATCTGATGAATGTCAGTGGGAGCAGCGGTGCATCGTGGGTAATGCTTTGGGTTGCTGTGGTTTGATCAGATGTGCTGAAAGATGGCGATAAACTTCTTTTTCTCTGTCTATCGTTTGCTTTGACTGGAAAACTACTGCGCTTTCTACACTGTATTCCATAAATAAAGTTTCGAATGTACATACAGACCCACGTTTGGCATGCCTTGTTTGTTTACAGTGCACAAATCAGACCTACTCTCAGTTAGAACTGTAAATATTTGGGATTATTCAGGTGTTTATTTGATTGAACATGCATCTGAGTTAAATATAAAACTGATATCGGTTCATAAATAAACAAAGGGACAATAAAAGCATTTATTAAATATCATAGATGTCCATTTTTGATCAGTTTAATGTGTCAACATCTACATTTCTTCATATTGGTTGCTTATTTGCATAATTATGGTTCATTTGACCTCCATTTTGTCTAGAATGGACATGAATTCACACTAAATGTCTCCCTCTGCTGTCCAAACTGTGATATTCACTCCTAGGAACTTAGTTACTGTTACAGCTTATTATAATGGTCACATTTAGAGTCATGAATATTAATAACATACAGTCTGATTTTATAAATGGCACATCTTTTGTACCGTTTAGATATGACCTGATGTTTACCATTGCAACAATGAAAGCAAGTCATATCATTGATAAATAAAATACAACAATACATGTGAATTTATGTATGCAAATCCTGCAAACTGAATATTGAGTAGGGGGCGGGGTTTATTTTTTGCGCATGGAGATTAACATTTAGGGGCGTGGCTATCGATGTGGCTATATGGAGTCAGAAGAGTCTCAATAATAATTCAAGCAAAGACATGGAGTGCGTCTGAAGTTGCATACTTGAGTACTATATAGTACGCTGAATACAGTATGCAAGCCAAGCAAAATGACTGAATTCATACGCTGCGTCCGAAACCGCATACTTCCATACAATATAGTACGCTAAAATCAGTATGTGAGCTGAGTAGTATGTCCGAATTCATAGAATTTAAAAAATCAGTATGTGAGAAGTACCCGGATGACTTACTTCTTCCGGCGAGATTCTAGAGTGCGCATCCCTTGCATGCTGCGCTATCCCATGATGCCCCGCGAGCGAATTCATGAATGGGAGTAAATTGACGCAGGCAGGTCACGTGACCATGACAAAATGGCGGATGTAGTACGTCCGAATTCCATTCATACTTTTCACATTCATACTGTATAGAACGTACTTTTCTAACGGTCGAGCAGTACGTTTAAATTCTAATGCAGTACCTACTGAGTAGTCGGCGGTTTCAGACGCAGCCATAGAATTCGAAAAACTGCGAGTTCCCCGATGACCTACTACTTCTGGCAAGATTCTGAAGTTCGCATCCGATGGAAGCTACACTATCCCATGATGCCCCATGAGAGAATTAATGAGTGGGAGTGAACCAACGCAACTGGTTTCATGTGAATTTAGCCACACTTGTGTACATATTTTGCGTGAATTTAATTAGAATTTTTTGTGAATTATTATTGAGACTCTTCTGACTCCATATTGGCTAAGCATATTTCACCCAATTCGTCAAACTGACAGTGAAAGATTTTATTTAAAGATGGTCCAAACTACTTTTTTAAGTGGATTATTAACTTGCGTGGATAAATTGTTTGCTAACAACGTGCTAGCAAAATAAACATGATTTCACGTGGTCTTTATTGAATAAATGACCCAAACCAATTTTTTTTTTTTTTTTTATTAGAATATGCAAAAAGGTACATAAATTGGGATCATACAAATACAAAAAACATCAACAAAAAACCATAACAAAACAACAATAAAAAAAAAACAAAAAAAAAACAATATAGTCAGGTACTGTTAGGTGTGTGTGTGTGTGTGTGTGTGTGTGTGTGTGTGTGTGTGTGTGTGTGTGTGTCCATGTAAAGGTAACTTGGTGGAAGGTCAGATTACATACATTAGGAACAATATTAGCCAATAAATGAATCTAGTCTCGCAGATATAAGTAAAACAGATACAAAAGAAACCAGTCAGAGTTAGGGAGTAACAACTATGCTTAGTAATGTATAATAGAAATAATGACAGTAAAAAGAAAGAAAGGACAACAGTAATAATAAATGACAATGATAATAAATCACAAGTACTACCATAACTACTACTACTGCAGAAAGTTACTTATATTACTATATAATGATTAACTACTATTGCTGCTACTACAATCACAACCACAACTATTACTACTATAATGTCTACTACTGCTGATACTACCACAACAATGACTACCACTACTGATACTACAGCGTGTGCTACAACTAATACAACGTCTACTACTACTACTACTACTACTACTACTACCGCAATCACTGCTACTACAACATCTACATCAACGACATCTACTACTGGTACTACTACACCAACAACGATTACTACTGCTACAACGATACTTTTCTACTTCTGCTACCACTATACCAACGACATCAACTACTACAGGAACTAATACTTCAATAATCACAATTACGATCGATACTACTACAATGACTACTACTACTACTACACCAACAACGACTACTACTACTACTGCTACAACGACACCATTACTACTTCTGCTACCACTATACCAACGACATCAACTACTACAGGAACTACTACTTCAAAATACAATTACAATCGATACTACTACGATGACTACTACTACAACTACTACTACTACTACAACAACAACAACAATTACTGCAACCTTAATAATGATAATCGTATTAATACTTATATTAATGATAATGAAAAGATAACAGGAGGACAGGTCAGAACAGTGATAATATTAATGATAACAAAAGTAAAAGTAATACCATTAATGATAAAAGTGGCAGGGGGAAGAGGAGGGGAGGTTGGGAAATCAGGGAGAGGACAAGTAATAATAATAATAATAATAGTAGTAGTAAGTAGAAGAGGAAAGAGAGGGAAAGGAAAAAATAAAAACAAAAAACAGAAAAAGAACGCAAGGAATAGAAGAAAAGGAAAGAAACAAAAAGAGTCGAAAAAATAAAGTTCAGCAAATAAAACAATGAGAATAATAATGATAATTTTAAAAAGTAAAAATAATAATAATTAAAAAAAAAACATTACTATTAAATGACAATTAAATTAAACGACCCAAACCAATTTAAGAAACACACATCAGTATAATACCATACACCCTTTTGGAAATCAGATATTTAGAAGTGAATAACACACACATATATATATTTATATATATATATATATGTTGCCTCAGGAATATATGAGCTGTGCAGTTCTGCACTCGCCAGCAGGAGGCGCTCCACACGTTCACTTTCATTCTGAAGGACGACTAATAATCCAAACTGTGGTGAAATTAAAATATATATGCTGATTTTAAATTAATACTGTGTGGATGTCATTTGAGTAACTTGATGTACTTAAAGACCCGCCTCACTTCAACCCTGAGCGTGACGGAACTACGTCACTGCGCGTCATACCCACAAGCGCCCACGGTGATCCGGAAGCGGTTGTTCTTGTCGGTCTGCTGGTTGGTGTCAAACACAAGGTTAGAGCGGATTTTCTTTCATCGTGTTTATTCTGCATGTAAATATAATTTTATAATGTTTATGTGTGTGTGTGTTTATGTATTAGGAGTTGAGTGTGTTTGATCTGCGCGCGTGCGTGTGTTTGAGTAATCCGCGAACGCTGCCGCTAAATCAGCGCGTCCTGACGCTCTTCACGTATTAAAACTGTTATTAAACATGGATTATTATAGTCAGGAGATTCAGAAATACACTCGTGTTCTCAGAGATGTGTGTGTTTAATGTGCTGAACTGAACTGAGTGACCTTTGCTGAGCTTTACAAACTCAATCCAGCAAATATAATCAATCACTCCTGCTACTGAGATAAATCTCTATTTTTAAACTCTTGTTTGATATTTGAGCCCCTGATACTGTAAATGTCATGTATATCCAATTTATATTGTATTACAGTACATTGTACTGGCTTAATAAAAGCAATAAGCGACAAACACAATGAGTAAATCATCAATAAAGAATATTAATGACAGTTAAAGAGCTACACATAACGAGGGATTTCATTTAGTTTGATGCCAATATATCATAGCAACTTTTTAATTATAGGAGTAATCAATGACGTGTTGCATTATTAGAGATGTTTTGGAGTAAAGTTAATTCCCACCCAGACTGCTGATGCCCAGAGTGAAGCATGCGGGGAGATCACTGATGGTTATAGCATTCCCTATAGGCCCAATACTGGTGCTAGATGGGTCACTGGCAGGAACTATCGACCCATTCTGAAGGACCCAATGGGTCAAACACTGTATCCTGAAGGTGGTGGTGTGTATCAGGATGAAAATGCAGCAATGCACACAGCACTGGTCACTGAGTGCTTTAATGAAGGTGAAGTTCATGAAAGTACAAAGTAAAAATGTCCCATGGCCTGCACAGTACCCAGATCTGAATACTATTGAGATCTTTGGGGTGTTTTGCAGGTGTCAGGAAAGGTTTTCCTCCAGTGTCATGTAGTGACCTGAACACTATTCTGAGTAGGAGCGTCTCTAAATCCCAGTGGCTGCTGTGCAGGACTCCTGTCTGTCATTCTCAAGACTGTTATTGTGGTCTAAAACCAGGCCTTCAGTTTCATCGTCCTGTTTCATTCAACCCCCTAACATACAAAAAACAAAACGCACAATTAGAGTTTTGACAAATGCATACACACAAATAAAGGACAAAGGCTAAAATAGATAATGAAAGAGAAATATATATATATATATATATATATTTGAATAATACCCATGTGTTTCTCTCTCTCTATTGTTCTCTCTCTCTCTCTCTCTGTGTGTGCAGAAGCATGGCTCTTCACAGTGGATTTGCGCGTGTGTCGTCTCTGCTGCGTTCAGCGCTCAGCGTTTCTCTGCGCAGGAACATCGGCCTCTCCGCCGTCCTCTTCAACAAGGCCAAAGACATGGACCCCATTCAGAAACTCTTCCTGGACAAGATCCGAGACTACAACAGCAAGAGCAAGTGTGTGTCCACTAACTGACTTCACTGCTTGTGTGCTTCCTCACTTTACTTTCCAATAACTCCATTAAACCCAGATATACTCTCTTTATTCCTGAAGATGTTCAGTGAGCAAACTCTTATTTTATTGGATGAACAGTTTAATAAATCTGTTGAGTTGAAGTGCACCAACATGTACAGTGTACAGCAGAAGTTTACATTCAAAGGCTCAAAACCATTTTAAAACAAGTCCGCTGTTAATGTGAATGAACTTGTTCTCCTTTAGGTAAGTGAGGATGATCACATGTGTTTCTGTTCTGCTTAATGAGAGAGAGATTGTTTGGGAAATTGTTCTAACTCTTGTTGAAAGTCAAGTTTACACACAGTAAGATTATTCTGCCTCTGATAAAGCTCAGATGATGATGTCAGGGTTTTGGAAGTTTCTGATTGGCTAATTGACAACATTTGAGTTAATGTGAGGCACAACTGTAGAATAGTATTGAAGGAAAAGCTCATACACACTGCTTCCCTGTGTGACAACATGGGGGAATCAACAACAAAGCAGCCAGATTACAATTAGCTGAATGACACTGGGAAAAGACTGATGTTTGTCCTGTGCTCTGATGGAGCTAAGATTGAACTGTTTGGCCATAATGAGCAGTGTTACATTTAGAGGACAAAGGGGAAAGCGTACAAGCCTAGGACACCATCCCAACTGTGCAGTAAGGGGGCAGCATCATGTTGTGCGGCTGTTTTGCTGCAGGAGGAACTGGTCCACTTCACAGCAGAGATGTCATCATGAAGACAGAACATCATGGATAAATACTGAAGCAACATCTCAACACATCAGCCAGGACATTACAACATGGCCACAAATGGCTCTTCCAGACAGACCATGACCCTAAGCACACTGCCAAACTAGTCAAATGTGCTTTAAGGACAACAGAGTGAATGTTTTGGAGTGGCCATCACAAAGCCCTGATCTCAATCCTATAGAGAATGTGTGGGCAGAGTTGAAAAAGCTTGTGTGAGCAAATCTGACTCAGTTACAGCAATTCTGTCAGGAGGAATGGGCCAAAATTACTTTAAACTATTGTGAGAAGCTTGTGGAAGGAGACCCAAAACATTTGATTAAAGTTAAACAGTTTAAAAGCAAAACTAAAAAACACCAAGGAATTGTGTGTAAACTTCTGACTGTCTAGATATTAATTAGAAATTCTCTCATTATTCTGCCATTCAGCAAATGTAAATCATTTAGGTAATCCTGACAGACCTGAAATAGTAAAAGTTTAGTGATTTACCATCAGACATTTATTAAAATGGTTATGTTTCTTTTTTATAGTGTATGTAAACACTTTATCAACAATACTAACTTGTGTGCGTGTGCTTGCGTGTGTGCGTGTGCGTGTGTGTGTGTATGTATGTTTGTGCTTATATGTGTGTGCGCTTTGCTATTGTTGTGAATCACTCTGACTGTGTGTGTGTGTGTGTGTGTGTGTGTGTGTGTGTGTGTGTGTGTGTGTGTGTGTGTGTGTGTGTGTGTGTGTGTGTGTGTGTGTGTGTGTGTGTGTGTGTGTGTGTGTGTGTGTATCTGCAGGGCATCTGGTGGTGTAGTTGACGCTGGTCCGGTGTATCAGAAGAGTCTGGCGGAGGAAACCACTAAACTGCAGCGTCTGTATGGAGGAGGAGATCTCAGCAAGTTCCCTCAGTTCAGCTTCACAGGTCTGACATGTGTAACTTCAGCAGATGATTTGATTACAGCTCTACTTGGAAAGATTTCATTCATTTACATCGACCGGGACGAATCTGTGCAGTGAATCTGCTGAAATCAGAATCAATTACAAGCAAAAACAAGTGAATAATGGAGAGGGGTCTGGCTGCAGACCTGGTGCAGATGCAATCTGAGCTGCATCCAATGCTTTTTAATGGGCTCGCCCAACCACACCCCTAACCCTACCCGTCACAGTGACATCACTCGCTCCATTTGAGTGCATTGTGTCTGACATTGCATCGCTGAGTGATCTCAGCTTGCATCATGAAGGCTGCATCCAGATACTATTGGATAAATCGGTGTTTTCTGTGCAGCAATCAAACGTGCTCCTCGTCCTATAAATCATACAAAATAATCATGTGTAATATGTGTTCATCTTGAATGAGTGGTCTCCTCCTGTGATGTGACTATTGCAGATGCACACAGTGTGATACGGAGGCTCAGCCCTTATATTGTGCAGGTTTAGTGTTTGTTGAACATCAGCAGGTCTGTTCAGTGCTTGTTAATGACGGATCTTCTTCTTCTTCTGTTGTTTTCAGAGCCTAAGCTGGACGAGACGACGACTAAATGAAGCGCCTCTGTTCATCACTGCTGAAAACGTGCATCAATATTTAATAAAAAAGCTCTGGCTCAAAGATCAGCGTGTGATGCGCAGTTCATGCACTTCAGGTTATGCATCTGTACTCTTGCTCTTGTATGTGATTATTGCGTGTTGATATCCACAGATGAACGGTTTGATTATGTCTGCTCGTCTTTAAAATATCTGTCATCAGTTTAGTGTCCTCTGGTCAATGTAAGCTTTAAAAGTGCTCAGACGAAAACAAAACGACTACTGAATGTGCTGAGAATGTAAAGAGAGAGGATAAGCAGAGCATGTGATGCTGAGTGAATATATATTATAGAAAACACTGCGTCATCATCTTCATGATCCCGTAAGCTATGGCTTGATTTAAAAACTCATCAGTAAAGCTTAATATTAATAAATGAAGTACACTAATGTCTGATAATCTTGTTCATTTTATAGGAAGGCTTTTGTTTAGTGATTGTTAATATTTTTATTCTGCAATGTGGGACATGTTATTATTTTAAAAGCATTATCATTTGAGTGTTGCATATGAGTTTGCATTATAATTTAAATGTTACTGGGTAAAAATAATGCTTTATAATATATATATACACCGTTGTAGACAAGATTTGGATTTTTAAAATTGTTTCCCAAGTGCTGTTTAACAGATCAGGGGCATTATTTTGTTCAACTCATCTTTATTTCTACAGCGCTTTTACAATCTAGTGTCAGCAGCTGAACACCAGTCCAGACTTTCACACTATTTCCTATTTTGTCTTTTAAAGAAAGTCTGATTTATTGGAATAAACAGTTATTTACCAAAAATTCTTAAATTTTGTTGTTAGAAATTCATTAAAAAAAGGTTTTTAAAAGCATTGAAAAAAAATCTACAGGAAGGCATTAATGTCAACTGAGTATAATTATTATTATTATTCCAGTTATACAACGGTTGTCTAGATCTTGTCTAATATATATATTTTATTAAAAAAAACAAAAGACAAATAGTTGCAAAATTAATATAAATTTATCATCTTTAGCTACAAATTTTGTTTCCAATCTTTAATTTAGAGACTCAATAAAAAAATATAAATCAATGGCAACAGTGGCGCAGTAGGTAGTGCTGTCGCCTCAGCAAGAAGCTCGCTGGTTCGAACATTGGCGTTTCTGTGTGGAGTTTGCATGTTCTCCCTGCATTCGTGTGGCTTTCCTCCGGGTGCTCCGGTTTCCCCCACAGTCCAAACACATGCGGTACAGGTGAATTGGGTAGGCTAAATTGTCCGTAGTGTATGAGTGTGTATGGGTGTTTCCCAGAGATGGGTTGCAGTTGGAAGGGCATCCGCTGCGTAAAAACTTGCTGGATAAGTTGGCAGTTCATTCCACTGTGGCGACCCTGGATTAATAAAGGGACTAAGCCGACAAGAAAATGAATGAATATAAATCTCCTGGAAGGCATTAATGTCAACGGAGTATAATTATTATTATTTTTATTCCAGTTATACAACGGTTGTCTATATCTTGTCTAATATAAAATAGTTTTTTAATAAAAAAACAAAAGACAAATAGTTGCAAAATTAACATAAAATTCTCATCTTTAGCTACAAATTTTGTTTCCAATCTTTAATTTAGAGACTCAATAAAATAATATAAATCAATGGCAACACAGTGGTGCAGTAGGTAGTGCTGTCGCCTCACAGCAAGAAGGTCGCTGGTTCGAGCCTCCACTGGGTCAGTAGGTGTTACTGTGTGGAGTTTGCATGTTCTCCCTACCTTTGCGTGGGTTTGTGCTCTGGTTTCCCCCACAGTCCAAACACATGCGCTATAGGGGAACTGGGTAGGCTAAATTGTCGGTTGTGTATGGGTGTTTCTCAGTAATGGGTTGCAGCTGGAAGGGCATCCGCTGTGTAAAACATATGCTGGATAAGTTGGTGGTTCATTCCACTGTGGTGATGCTGGATTAATTAAGGGACTAAACTGAAAATGAATGAAAATATCTCCATATTGGTTATTAATGAGCACTAGTCTGTCCAAAACAACAACAAAAAAACAACACTTCTGGGAAAAATATGATAAATGATCACTGCGATTACAGCAACACTAAATTCAATCCACAGAATTAAACAACATTAATAAAGATAAACACTAGTGATGAAGAACTGTCTGAGATGGTGAGAGTCGGCAGTGTGTGAAGCTGCGCTCGCACTAGAGTTTGAGCATGAATGGAAGTCTATGTGGAGAAAAGTCCAGTGTGAGCGCAGCTTCAATCAGACGTCACCAATCTCAGTCCTGGAGGGCCGGTGTCCTGCAGGGTTTAGCTCCATCTTGCTTCAACACACCTGCCTGGATGCTTCAAGTATACCAAGTAAGAGCTTGATTAGCTTGTTCAGGTGTTTGATTAGGGCTGGAGCTGAAATCTGCAGGACACCGGACCTCCAGGAACAGGTTTGGTGACCCCTGATGTAAATGAATGAATTCAGAAGTAGAAAGGAGACGGGGACAAAAGAGTTTTATTAAAAAACAAAAGAAGACGACTGATTAAAATATACAATAACTGCTGATTTCCATCCTCACACTCAGTATACAGACATGATTGAGCAGAAATAAAGGCACGGCCTGTGTGTGTCAGACTGGTTTAAAGGCGCTGCTGATCCAATAATCTCCAATCATCAATCACAGCATGAAGGACTGCGTGTGCTTGAAGTCCTGAGGCTGCAGAACAAACGTCATTTCAGTCTTCATGTTCAATTCTGCATGTTAATGTTAACAAACAGTCAGGATATTTAAAAGCACCAAACAAACACGCCCACAACATGACAGACCACGCCCATTTTCAACATCCCCTTACTGCTGATTGGCTGAAGCAGACTGGTCAAAATGCTGTGCAAAAATGTTTTTCAAATATTAAGTGCATCATTACTGGCCACACTTCACAATACAGTAATGTTAGGTAAAATATTAACTATGAACTAATGATGAACAACACATGTAGAGCATTTATTAATGACAGTTCAACAGTTTACTAATTCATTATTAAAATACTAACATCAGTTAATGCACTGAGTTAACATGAACTCACAATGAGGGACTGTTTTCATGAACTGACAATAGCTAACATCAGCAAACACTGTATTAAATGTGCTGCTCATTGTTTGTTCATGTTAGTAAATACATCAACTAATAGAACCTTATTGTAAAGTGACCTCTCTTGATCAAATGAATATTAATAAAAAGAAAAAAAAAGAAATATATATATAGGGGTGACGCAGTGGGTTGCACAATCGCCTCACAGCAAGAAGGCTTCTGGTTTGAGTCTCGGCTGGGTCAGTTGGTGTTTCTGTGTGGAGTTTGCATGTTCTCCCCGTGTTGGTGTGGGTTTCCTCCGGGTGCTCCGGTTTCCCCCACAGTGCAAACACATGCGCTATAGGGGAATTGGGCAAGCTAAAATTGGCCGTAGTGTATGAGTGTTTCCCAGTACTGGGTTGCAGCTGAAAGGGCATCCACTGCATAAAGCATATGCTGGATTAGTTGGCGGTTCATTCCACAGTGCCAACCCCTGATTAATAAAGGGACTAAGCCGAAAAAAGATGATTGAATGCATATATATATATATATATAAAACAATTAATTTTTTTTAATCTGGGGAAAAGTGTATTTATTATCATTGATTATATTCTCCAGTTTTTATTAGTTGTTTTAAATACATTTTAAATTTATAAAAAAAATTAAACAATAAAAACTGAAGAAATAAAATATATGTGTGTATCCAGTTATTAAAATTGTTTATATATGAAGAGTTTAAGATGCAAAAACCTTTAAATGGCGTCTGAAGTTTTCTTTTAAATGAGTGTTTTTATCAGGCTCCTAAATAAAGATTCTGTAATATCATTTTTATGGCAAAGAGTGATTCCCTTTCAGGGTCCTTAAAGTAAAATAACTCCACATAAACAAAAGAGGCTGAGAAAACTTAGAGGTTTCCACATCTGAACTCTTCATATATTTATATATTTATATATATATTGATTAATAATTTATATGCAACAATTAATAAAATCTAGAGAAAGAATATATATTTAAAGAAATGTATATATACACTACACAATTTGGGGTCAGTGTGATTTTTAGGTGTTTTTAAATCCGCCTCTGCTGCTGTGAGGCCAGCGTGCTTCACTGAGACACCGTACATGACTGATGTAAAATGATTAAATATTAACAAAGACTAAATGTTCTTGTTGTGTGAATAAACAAATAGATTTTTATAAACGAGTATTTACTTGATTAATAAATGAGCATTAACTGAATGAAATATTCCTCCAGATTAATCGTGCTGCATGAAAACGTTTGATAAGAAATAACTGAAATAAGAAATGAAACCCTCACTCACTTCCTTTGGAGGGTGACTGTATCCTGAATGCTGACTGAAACACACACACAGAGAGAGAGGAACACACACCATATTCAGCACAGTGATCAATATACAGTACTCATGAACAACACACACACACACACACACACACACACACACACACACACACGTCACGGGGCCGCTCTCTCTGTACATGTGTGTGTACATGTGTGTGTGTGGACTCACGTGTGTTCGCTGGGGTTCAGATTCTGGCTGCTGATGTGTGTGACGCCGTGACAATGAGGGATCCAGAACGACCTGCAAACACACACACACACACACTGCTGCAGTCAAAGCAGTGCAGCGACTCATGCAGAACACACACACATGCAGGAGAGCGGCCGCTTAACCTAAACACACACACACATATCTATACACACACATATACAGACTACTACATAAACACACTCACAAACATGCATATACACACATACACATATACAAACTCATTTAGACACACACACACACACACAGTTACTGTTCATGAGACTGTAGTGTGTGTCCACTAGGGGGCGATCAGCGCTATTATACCGTCATCAGATCAACATGAGTCCCGCGTGTTCACTCAGCTCGCCCCCTAGTGGAGAATCACTGAACCGGTTTCAGGGTGCTCCTGATCTCAGATCAGTTATTCGAGTTTGCAGACGTTTTAATTGGACGTTTGTCAAATCAAAAGCTATAATATAATATTATAATCAATATATTAGTTAATAGTCTCCTGTGGACGTGTTTAGCAGAGCTCACAATCACACAAAGCCTTGATCATTTGTCAAGGATCAGATATTATACAGACACTTCATATTTATTGATATCAGATGTTAAGATACCTGCATGTATAGGTTACACTTTCCATGTGATGTTAGCAGTGTGTTTGAACGTCAATACCAATGACTGTAAAAAATATGGACGACGCGACAGCCCTTTTTCCCATTGAACGCCTTGAGGGCAAAACGCCTGCTTGACGGGCACAAACTGTCGCAAAAGACTGCTGAAATTGGAGCCTTGACATGCGCAGAAGGATTGTCTGATGGAGCCAGAGGAGGAGCCGTGAAAATGAGCGGAGTCGAGCTTCCAATCAAACTCTTTATGTAAAATCAACTACGCCCCCCGAACTTCTCAGCATGCGTTTGCTGTCATATCAACACAAATGGATTTAATAACGTTAACAAATATGAGGGTTTTATATATTCAATCGCGCCAGCTCCAGGCCGCAGCGCATAACTTACTCGCGGCGTCGCGGGCTGATTCCGGCTCGCATGCGGCAGCACCTGCTCGCTCGGCCGCCGCATCTGGCTCGATTGACTCGGACTGGAATCGGGCAGTGAGTCCAGGCATCCGGAGTAGGTCCAGCAGAGGTAACGTTAGTCAGTCTGAGCTCTAAGAGATAAGTCTCCGGCAGGCGAGAATCTAGCCGGAACTGTGTTTTGCTATCTGGGTGGCTAGGCGTGTATCAGCAAACTAATAAAGCCCGAAAAAAGCCCTGAACTTAGCGAATAAACAGTGTTCCACCAGGATCATGTATGTCAGAAACTATAGTTTACTGCTGAACTCATTTTGTCATGGTAAAATAACACAGAAATCGAATAATAACATTTCAGTCTACTTCAGTCTCCTGCCGAAGCTCAGACGCGCTGCTTTGAGAAACTGTCAATCACAGCTGTCAATCACGATGACACGCCCAGCATTAAATTACTGCTAAAAACAAACTGTTTACAAAAATGAAGATCTGCACCTATTTCAGCACAATAACCAGCGCCTTAATCCACCAGAACCATCTTACGGGACATTTTATTGCAAGTGTAATATTTTTTTTTATTTGGGCTCAAGTCTCCTTCATTAACACGGAGGAGGCGGGCTTTATGACTTGTACTGCAGCCAGCCCCCAGGGGGCGATCTAACGGCCGAAACCTTCACTCAAACGTAGGCTTGCGGCACACTTGGTCAATACTAATGCACGTTTGATCAGTTTCTGTTGCAGTACACTGCTCTGACCAGCAGGTGGCGCCAGCGTGTGCTGTTCCCACTTGAAGAAGTCAATCATTTGTTTTGAAGTAATACACACACACACACACACACACACACACACACACACACAGATTAGGTCTGTTAGATGAAGGTGGTAATGGAGTACTCTTACCTTCCTCTGTGTCCTGTGGGTTGAAGGGTCAGCGGAGAGAAAACAGAAAGAGAAATGAGGTGAGATATGGACATTCAGGACA